>NW_009953111.1:0-1561 GCF_000747805.2 Chaetura pelagica | reverse complement strand
TAAATATGTGGTTTTAACCCTTAAAAATGTGTTTTTAACCCTTAAATGATGCAGGAAATCAAAATTCAATGTTTTCTCCCCCAAAAAAAGGAGGGCAAAGAGGTGGAAATTGAATCAGAAACCCCTAAAAAAATGGAGTGACACCCCAAAAATGGTTAAGGTGGGGAAAAAATGAAGGTTTTGGCTTCAAAAAGTCAATGTTTTGCCTCACAAAAGCAAGATTGAAGGCCAAAAGCTCAAGATTTTAAGCCCAAAATCAAGATGTTACCTCAAAAATCAAGATTTAAGCACAAAAAATCAATATTTAAGCTCAAAAAAATCAAGATTTAAGGTCAAAAAATCAAGATTTTAGCTAAAACTAAAGATTTTAGCTCAAAAAATGAAGATTTCCCATCATAAATCAAGATTTAAGCTCAAAAAAATAAAGATTTTTCTTTAAAAATCAATATTTTAGCCCCCAAAATGAAGATTTTACCTCAGAAATCAAGATTTAAGCTCAAAACCTCAAGTTTTTGCCTCAAAAAATCAATATTTTAGCCCCCAAAATCAATATTTTACCTCATAAATCAAGATTTAAGCTCCAAAAATGAAGATTTTAGCCCCAAAACACAAGATTTTACCTAAAAAAATCAAGATTAAGGCTAATAAATAAATAAAGATAAAGATTTAAGCTCCCAAAAATCAAGATTTTACCTCATAAATCAAGATTTTACCTCAAAAAATCAATATTTTAGCCCCCAAAATCAAGATTTTACCTCATAAATCAAGATTTAAGCTCCAAAAATGAAGATTTTACCTCATAAATCAAGATTTAAGCTCAAAACCTCAAGTTTTTGCCTCAAAAAATCAATATTTTAGCCCCCCAAAATAAAGATTTTACCTCAAAAATGAAGATTTAAGGTCAAAACATCAATATTTGAGCTCAAAAAATTAAGATTTTTCTTTAAAACCCAAGATTTTAGCCCCAAAAATCAAGATTTTACTTCATAAATCAAGATTTTACCTCAAAAAAATCAATATTTTAGCCCTCAAAATAAAGATTTTACCTCAAACCCCAAGATTTTAGGCCCAAAAATCAAAATTTTACCTCATAGATCCAGATTTTACCTCAAAAAATCAATATTTTAACCCCAAACCCCAAGATTTTACCTCAAAAAATCAAGATTCAAGCTAAAAAATCAATAAATACCAAGATTTAAGCTCCAAAAATAAGGATTTCAACCCCAAAATTCATCTTGAAGCCCCAAAATTCACATTCAAGCCCAAAAAAAGAAGGATTTAAGCCCAAAATATGAGGAGAAACCCCCCCAAAAATAGGGATTTCAACCCAAAATTAAGGATTTCACCCCAAAAACAAGTTTATATTCCTAAATATAAGACTTTTATCCCCAAAAATCAGGGGTTTAATCCCCCCAAAATGATGTTTTTGCCCCAAAATTCAAGTTTCCAACCCCTAAAAAGATGAAATTAACCCAAAAATGTGAATTTTCACCCCCCCCAAATTAATAAAAACACCATAAAATTTGATTTCACAGAAAAAATAAGGATTTTTAATTAACCC
>NW_009953110.1:30878-34508 GCF_000747805.2 Chaetura pelagica | reverse complement strand
GGGGGGAGCCAAGATTCCTGCCAGATTCTTTGCCTGCAGCTCGTCCCTTTGCAAAACTCACATTCCAGCTCCCCCCTTTTAAACCCACCCCCCCAAAAATCCTTCCCAACCCCCCTAAAATCCTTTTCCCTCCCCCTCCTCAAACCTTTTTCCTCCCCAGGGGAGGGGAATTTAAACCCCCCTTTCCTAGTGATGCTTCCAAATGGGGAGCACTGAAATAGGGATGATTTGAGGAGGGAAAGGGGGGGGGAAATAAATAAGATATTGAAGGAGAAATAAACTTACTGGGGTGGTCGGGGAGAGGCTGGTCCAGGCGTCGCGATGGTCGCGATCATCACTAAGCTCCTTGTCCCCCTGTCCCAGCATTAAACAGCTCAAGCAGCTGCGATGCTGGACAGTTAAGATTATATATGATGTAAATATATTGTGGGTTTGTCAGCTCCCCCAAACCATAAAACTTAGTTTAATGACACCACGTGCTCCCTGAGAGCCACTCAGGGCTTTTGCTTCGGGCCATCCACATCAATAACCTTCAAAAGTTTTAAACTACTAAATTCACCTTAGAAGCCACGAGTATTTCTGCTAATGTTCTCGGTGAAACTAAAAGAGCTTTTGTTGGGGTTGTTTTGGGGTTTGTTGTGTTTGGTTGTTTGTTTTTTTTAATGATGATGGCTGCTTTTTTTTTTTTTTTGCCATCCGTCTCAAAAATGAAGGGAAACCAGCACAAAATCTGGATTTGGAGACGTTTTCCCAACAAAACAAAACAACACGCAAAAAAATCAACACACAAAAACAGGAGTTTGGTTGGTTTGTTGGTGGTTTTTTGGGTTTGTTTTTTTTTTTTTTTTGTGGTTTTCCTCTCTTTTTTTGGGGGGTCGTTTTAAGTTCTCCCTGGGTTGCCACGGCCGAAGGGGCAAGGTAAGTCCTTTTTGATTTCCTTTCTGGAGTCTTTGGGAAGGGAGCAGGGAAATAAAAAGGCAACCAACTCTTCTCGACAGCACCAGCAACAACACCCACTTCACCAGCCACCCCACCCGGGGAAAAACCCCCCTGAAGGATGAGAGGGGTGTGGGGTACAAATTAAACCCCCCCCTTGTTCTCCTAGAGCCAGGGGAAGACAATAATTAATCATAAATAACCTCAACGGGGTGGAAATGAGGAAGTTTGGGGGTGAAAAGTGGGTTTTTTGGGTGGGTTTTGTTGGTTTTCTTCTTTTTTTCCCCCTGTGGATAAAACACGAGTGGGGTGGGAACTGGTTAAGCTGGTTAACCCTTGGTTTGACAAAGCCCTGGTATCCTCCCGGTTCTAATAACAACCAAAAAAAAAGAGAGGGAAAAGGTGATGGGAGAGTGAAATGTGATCAGATCATCATCATAATTAATCATCATAATTAATCATCATAACCCAGAAACGCTGCGTTAATAGCGGGGAGAGTGAAGGGGGAAAACGTTGCTTAAAGGGCAAATTAAATGGAATAAACGAGCAATTATCAAGAGGGTTGGTTGTTGGTTGGAGGTTCTTTTGGTGCCTGAACAACCAGCCCATGGGTTGACAGTGATGGGGGGGAAATGCAAGAAAATAAGGGGGGGAAAAAGGTGATTATTGGGATGTTCCCCCATCCTGAAATCACCCCAAGGCCCCAGGAGTGGGGGGAGAGTCTCTGTGTGTTTCACCCCAAAGCCCCGGGGGAAACACCAGAGGGAAATGGAATTAAAACTGAAAAAAAAAGAGGTGAAAAAGGCGATTTTTAGGAATCCCCTGAAGGAAAAAAGGCAAAATCTTTGCACCTCCCGACTTGCCCGAATAACCCAAACCCCTCAAACACCCGAGAAGGAAAAGAAATCGAGAAAATCGAGGAAAATAAATCAAAACAACCCAGTAAAGTGAAGGAAAAACAACCTGGAAGTGCCTGATTTGAGCAGGCGGTGCTAATTGTCCCCCCTCCAGGCAGCAGGAGCTTCTGCTCGGAAGCCCCCGACCAACTTTTTTTTTTGGGGGGGGGGTTGTTTTGGGTGTTGTTTGGCAGCTCGTCAGGAAATTGGTCCCCCTGGTGTCAAAGGAAATCCTATAAAGTTTTATGGAGCTGATTGGGCTTCTCCCGGCATTTGGTGGAGCCTGGAAATAAAAGGAATGACCCCAAAGGAGCCACCCCCTTGTCTGGGGAAAGAAGAGGTGGATTTATGCAAATAACCAGCAGTTTGGGGAGGGGGCGGGAAAAAAAAAAAAAAAGGGGGGGGGGGGCGTGAAGCCCCGCCACGAAGGGGGTTTTTGGGGGGGTTGTTTTGGTTTTCTCCGCCTATGCCATATGGCCAGAGGGGTGGAAAGGTCCATCTGGGTGGAAGTGTGAGGCTCCGGGATGGATGGGTACCCTATGGAAGGAGGTTTTCCCCTCCCATGTGTTCCGAGTTAGGGTCCCTTCCACTTCAGCCGAGACAGAAAAGAGCACCTAAATCTAGAAATATTAGCTAATAGGTAATATACAAGAATTTTACATATAATATATAGTGTGATATATCATATATATTTTATTTTCCCCCCAAAAAAACCCCAGTATATCTATTTTATATATTTATCTAGACATATTTATATAGAAATATTCTATATATACACCTATAAAAGTATACGATTCTATGATATTATCTATACATATATTATCTATACATATTATATTGACCCCCCCCCCATCTCCATCCCAGTCACCTCCAGTCAGGTACTGGGACCTCCTCCCCGCATCCAGGTGCTGCCCAACCTGCAGCAAGAGGATTTGGATTATTTTTTTTTTTTTTTTTGGGGGGGGCGGGATGAAAAATCATCTTATCCCGATGATAGAAGGGGGAGGAGAGAGAGAAACAGAGAGAGAAAGGGGAATTTAATCTGCTCTTCCTAATAAAATTCCAGCTGCCAAGGGAGAACATGAAAAACCGGGTGAGAAATCAAGAGCAGGAAGCCCGAGGTGGGACAAGGAGCAACTCCCCCCACCTCAGGGCCCAGCCCCCCATCATTTTAGAGCCCAGCCCCCCATTTTAGGGCCCCCATCACCTCAGGTCCCAGCACCAAATAAAAATCCCCATTTTCCCATTTTTTTTTCCCCACTCTCAGCAGCAGAAAAAGCAACCCAAGGTGTGTGGGGGGAGAAAGACCCTCTGAGTCAAATTATTCCTTTCACAGACCCCCCGAAAACGGCTTTTTTAGATAAATAACTACCTAAAATCATGATTTTAAATCAGCATCTGGCTAGAGCAGCAGGGGAACCAAAACTGAGGGGAAACAGCCCAGAAACATCCGCCCGACGAGGCAACTTTGGGGATGATTTGGACTATTTATTCAATATGACAAAAGAGAAGTTTCCTCGCCCTTTTGGGGTTTGGTTTGGGTCGGTTTTTGGGGTGGTTTGGGGTTTTTTTTTTTGCAGACGAAATAAATATACCGGGTACATCATTCAAGGGGTGGGGGAGGGATGAAAAGGAGCGACTGAATTTTAGACAGAGATGGAGAAATCGGGGTTCGCCTCGGCTTTTTTTTTTAATATATCTATATATATAATATATATCTCAGCATTTAGCGAATGGACATGAAGGACGCAACAAATAAATACACAAGAATATTGCAGATTTTTTTTCCCCTTCCCCC
>NW_009953110.1:26737-30852 GCF_000747805.2 Chaetura pelagica | reverse complement strand
CCCCCAAGTTCTACAAGTGGATTTTAAGGGTTTCAAACCCCCTCAAATTTTTCCTTCGGGCTGGGAAGGGGGTGGGAGACGAAACGAAGGTGCCAGCGCATTTTCCACGGGCAAATTCCCACCAAAACCCACCCCAAATTCCCATTTTCCCCGACAGGGCGAAGGCGCTTCCCCAAAACTCAAGATTTGGGGGCCGATTTCCCCCTGATTTTCCTTTTTTCCCCCCTTTTCCAGCCCTTCCCTCCTTCTTTTCCCCCCGAATATCGCGATTTTCAAAGGTGAGACGACACCATCCACCCCCCACGCTTGTACTGGGGTTTTTTTACAGCCTTTTGGACCGGTTTGGGGTTGTTTTTTTTTAGTTTCCCGGTGATTTTCAACCTCAGGTTTAGGACATTGAAGTAACAACCTAAAGAACGAGCCATTAAATTTCCGCACGAAGCCAAGAGCAGAGTTTTAGGGTGGGGGTGCTGGGGGTGGTTTTCCCACCCCCTCTTATTATTATTATTATTTTTTGGCATCCTCATCATATATTTCCTTTGTCTGAGGGTTACAAACCAGGATCCATCCACCTCCTCACCCCCCAAAAACCAACCCAAGTCCCCTCAAGGTTCTTCCACCCAGAAGCGACGGAAAAGCCAAAATCAAAGACCACACAGACACAGACATAAAACAACCCAAAAGAGAAGGCAAAAAAATCAAAATAAAAGCAGGAGGGGGGGACGATTCCCCTCCCCAAACCCTCCCCCAACACCTCCTGCCATCCCACCTAAAGAGCCTCTTTGCTTTTCAACTTGGAATCTTTCTTCCACTTCATCCTCCGGTTTTGAAACCAGATTTTGATTTGTCTCTCGTTCAGGCAGAGGTTGTTGGCGATTTCAATCCGCCTCCTCCGGGTCAGGTATCTGTTAAAATGAAATTCTTTCTCTAGTTCCAGAGTTTGGTAACGGGTGTAACTGGTTCGGGAACGTTTCCCATCCGTTTCTGGGGATAAACAAAAAATAAATGTATTTATAATCATACTAAAATCAAGACCCCGCATGAAAAGCCAAACATGCTGAAATGTGATTTTATTGATGTGTTTTTTTTAAAACCCGGTTATAAATCTAAGTCAGGCAGAAGTTTCCTGGGGTTGTGGGCACGAAGTGGCCTCAAATCTTTCATCCCCCAGTATTTCCAGCGCCCCAAATCCCTTCCTCTTCCCTCCTAAAGGCTCAGATCAAACACATGGAGATGAGGGAAACGAACCTGTTTCCTCTCGGACAACAAGGAAATGTGGAAAGGAGGGAAATATCTTTTCTTGGGGAATCTTGCCCTTATTTTTTCCCTCCTCTCTCACCCCTGAGAAGGCGAAGGGGGGGGGAACAAAACCCTCTTTCCTTCCCTTTCGCCTCTAGTGCCGTTTTTTAAAGCTCACCCTCCCAAGAAGGTGTGAATTTCGAGTTATTTTTAACCCCCCCTTCCCAAAAAAAAATGGAATATTGCCTTTTATACACGTTTTGTTTCTATGATCCAATTATGCCGCCATAAATTTGGGCGGATAGAGCCTCTAAGCCTTTTAGTGGACAGTTTTACGAGCAATTGATGCCTTAGTCGTAAAATTTACGACCTCAGGTTTTTTATTATTTGCCCCGTATGGCCTATAAAAACCTAAAGGGGAAGGGGAAAAAGGGGAGGGGGGGGGGAAATCCTAAAAAGAAAAAAGAAGGGAAAGTTTTTTTTTACCATGGCTCATGTGTAGTTTGGTCATCCAGGGGTAAATCGGTGGAGGTTGTTGCTGCTGCTCCTTCTGGAGTTGTGGTGCTCCTGGTTGTGCTGTTTGAACGGGTTCGGCTTTGATTTCAGCCGAGCTCTTAGATCTCTCGTCCAGCGTCGCGTTCCCACTGTTCTGCCTGTAAATCCCGGGATTTAGGGCTGCTTGATCGTCTCTGGTTAAAGGATGCCCTGAAGAACCCATGACCGTGCAGGAAGGTCGCTCGGGGTTAGATGGGGGGGTCGCAGACATGGCCAAGCCGCTCAGGGAGGTGGGAGCCCCGGAGGAGGGGAGGGGGATGCTCAGATCCAAGCGGTACCTGGGGGACTGAACCTCGGGGACACTTCCATAATTTCCATAACTTTGCATGGAATAGGCAGGAACGGGGGGACTCGCCTTGTAAAACGAATTGGCCAAGGAAGAACTCATGGCGGAGGAGGGGAGGGAAAGAAAAGGATGAGGAGAATAATAAACCAACCAAAAGGGGAAAAAAAAAACAACCCCAGACGGGGGTGGGGGGCGAAGAGGAAATTTGGGGAGGGGGAATTTTTTCCCCTTCTTTTTTCCCCCTCTTTGATTTTTTCTCCTTTTTTTCCCCCTTTCTCCCCCCGCTTTTTCTTCTTCTCTTTCCCCCTCTTTTTTCCCCTCTGATTTTTCTTATTTCCCCTTCTCTTTTTCCTTCCTCTCCCTCCCTCTTTTATTCCTTCTTCTTTTTATCCCTCTTTTTTCCTCTTTTTTCCTTCTTCTTTCCTTCTCTTTTCTTCTTTCCCTCTCTTTTCTTCTTTCCTTCTTCTTTCCCTCTCTTTCCTTCTTCTTCTTTCCCTCTCTTTTCTTCTTCTTTCCCTCTTTGCTTCTTTCCCCCTTTTCTTCTTCTTTCCCTCTTTTATTCTTTCCCCCTTTTCTTCTTCTTTCCCTCTTTTATTCTTTCCCCCTTTTCTTCTTCTTTCCCTCTTTTATTCTTTCCCCCTTTTCTTCTTCTTTCCCTCTTTTATTCTTTCCCCCTTTTCTTCTTCTTTCCCTCTTTTATTCTTTCCCCCTTTTCTTCTTCTTTCCCTCTTTTATTCTTTCCCCCTTTTCTTCTTCTTTCCCTCTTTTATTCTTTCCCCCTTTTCTTCTTCTTTCCCTCTTTTATTCTTTCCCCCTTTTCTTCTTCTTTCCCTCTTTTATTCTTTCCCCCTTTTCTTCTTCTTTCCCTCTTTTATTCTTTCCCCCTTTTCTTCTTCTTTCCCTCTTTTATTCTTTCCCCCTTTTCTTCTTCTTTCCCTCTTTTATTCTTTCCCCCTTTTCTTCTTCTTTCCCTCTTTTATTCTTTCCCCCTTTTCTTCTTCTTTCCCTCTTTTATTCTTTCCCCCTTTTCTTCTTCTTTCCCTCTTTTATTCTTTCCCCCTTTTCTTCTTCTTTCCCTCTTTTATTCTTTCCCCCTTTTCTTCTTCTTTCCCTCTTTTATTCTTTCCCCCTTTTCTTCTTCTTTCCCTCTTTTATTCTTTCCCCCTTTTCTTCTTCTTTCCCTCTTTTATTCTTTCCCCCTTTTCTTCTTCTTTCCCTCTTTTATTCTTTCCCCCTTTTCTTCTTCTTTCCCTCTTTTATTCTTTCCCCCTTTTCTTCTTCTTTCCCTCTTTTATTCTTTCCCCCTTTTCTTCTTCTTTCCCTCTTTTATTCTTTCCCCCTTTTCTTCTTCTTTCCCTCTTTTATTCTTTCCCCCTTTTCTTCTTCTTTCCCTCTTTTATTCTTTCCCCCTTTTCTTCTTCTTTCCCTCTTTTATTCTTTCCCCCTTTTCTTCTTCTTTCCCTCTTTTATTCTTTCCCCCTTTTCTTCTTCTTTCCCTCTTTTATTCTTTCCCCCTTTTCTTCTTCTTTCCCTCTTTTATTCTTTCCCCCTTTTCTTCTTCTTTCCCTCTTTTATTCTTTCCCCCTTTTCTTCTTCTTTCCCTCTTTTATTCTTTCCCCCTTTTCTTCTTCTTTCCCTCTTTTATTCTTTCCCCCTTTTCTTCTTCTTTCCCTCTTTTATTCTTTCCCCCTTTTCTTCTTCTTTCCCTCTTTTATTCTTTCCCCCTTTTCTTCTTCTTTCCCTCCCCTTTTCCACCTCCGCCCCCCCCCCAACCTCCAAATTCCACCCCCAACCTCATTCCTGACAATTTATTGCTGCCAGGAGCCTGGATCTTCCTTCCCTGCTGGAGGAACCAGCCCCTCTTCAAAGGACACGACCAAGGGGAAATAAAAACCTTCCCCAAAAACCTGCGTTTCCAACCCTCCCTTTTGCTCCGGAGCGGGGAGAAAAAAGGAGGGGGGGAAATGAACATTTCCGACCCCCCCCCAACCCATTTTTGGGTTTTTCCTCTCATTTTAAGGCTGTTTTTTATATA
>NW_009953110.1:24481-26668 GCF_000747805.2 Chaetura pelagica | reverse complement strand
TTCTTCCTCCTCCCTCTAAGGAGCTCAATGATCTCGGGGTGGTTGCGGATTTAGGTCCTGGTTGAGGTTTGGGGTTTTTTTTGTTGCTTTTCTCCTTTTTTTCCCCCTCCTCCTTTGATTTTTATCTCTTGACTTTATTTTTTTTGAGCAATTCCATCCCAGGAACCTCCTGCTCCCAGCCCGGGTCGTTCCCCTCTTGGCTCCTGCTTCTCGGGGCTGTTTCCTTGGGTGTTGCTGGGTTTTTTTTTCCCTTTTAAAAGAGATTTATAATCTTGATTTTTTTTCTTTTTTTTTTTCCTTCCGTCTACTCTGAGCCTTGTAAAAATCGCCTGCACATTCCAGGCTGGAGACGAGCAGAGGATGGGCTGAAAAAAAACCTCCCCAGGCTCCTTTTGCTTTTTATTTTTCTTCCTCTTTTTTTTTTTTTTCTTCCTTTTTTTTTTCCTTTTTTTTCTTTCTTTTTTTTTTTTGTCCCCTTCTTTTTTTGTTCCTCCTTTTTTCCTCCTGTTTTTCTTCCTTCCTTTTTTTCCCCTTCCTTTCCTTCCTATTTTTTTTGCTCCTGTTTTATCCTTCCTTTTTTTTTCTTCCTTTCCCCCTTTTTCTCCTTCCTTTTTTTTCCTTAATAATTTCCTTTTTTTTCTTATTATTTTTCCTTCCTCTTTTTTCTTCCTTCTTTTTTTTTCTTCCTTTATTTCCCTCTTCCCTTCCCCTCCTTTTTCCTTCTTCCTTTTCCCCATTTCCTTTTCTTTTTCCCCTTCCTTTCCCCCCCTTCTTTTCCCCCTCCGGTTTCAATCACTTCACATCAACTCCTGGTTGTATAATTAAAAAAAAAACACCACCACCACCCTAAGTTACTTCCACAGAAACCTCATCCCTGCCTAAATTCAACCTCCTGCCCAGCCCAATAAATATCAGAGCGGTGAAAAAAAGGCGAGAAAAAATAAAATAAATGCAGATTATTTTAAATCCAGCCTTCGAATTATTTTCTCCGAGCCTCCGGGCTTTATATCCATAATTTTCCTTCTCTTAAAGGACGAGTTTCTGGCTCACAGTGACTCCCCCCCTCCCTGGAAAGGTTTATAAGGTCGATATAAAATCAGGGAGGAGGAGGAAGAGGAAGAGGGAGGGGGGGGAAGAGCTGGGGGGGGGGATTCTCAGCTCCAATTAAATGAAAATAATAATAATAAAGGGGTAAAAAACCACCGAAACAACACAAAGAAAAGAGAAGAAGCAGCAGAACCTTTGACCTGAGGAGGGTGCAATAAGAAATATATACTGTTTTGAACTTTGGAAATCCATTTTTAATCATGAAGCGAGAGCTGTGGCATAAATTCCTGATGCCACCGAACAATACAGCAACAAGACTTAAGTCAAGGAGACAAAGCAAAATGTAATGATTTTTTTTCCCCCCCCCCTCCTCCCTTTTATCCCTTTCTTTCTTCTTCTTTTTTTTTTTGAGAAGTACGAGAAGGAGGGAGGGGGGGGAAAAAAAAAAAGAGGAGCCCAACCCAAGGAGAGGGAGCTGATGAATCATTTTTTTTTCTCTCCAGGAACAACACACAGAAGGATTTATTATTTTTTTTAAGTGAAACTTTCTAACAGGCTGATCCTCACCACGAAAACGTTTCGACTGAAGCTCAGAGGCCATTCTATAAACTTGAAAAATAAGATTCAGCTTTTATTAAATACTCAACATAGTCCTCTGGACAATGACCTTTATACATGAGAGGGTGTAACACAAGATTCTCTTTTTTTTTTGTCATTTTTTAATCCTTTTTTTTTTTTTTTGCCCCCCCTTTATTATTATTATTTCTTTTTCCTACTGCTATACAACTCCATTCACTTTATACCGTGGAAACAATTACAGTGCTAAACATAAATATAAATACAGGTACCACAAACACAGTTAAAAATATTCACACAGAAAACTGTCACAGTTTGGAGTATGCAGTGATGAGCCCAGGAATCTGCTTAAATACAAGGAAGATGCTCTTGGAAAGGTGATATTTAGGTGGAAGGAGCTTGGTTGTCTTTGATTTTAGGGAAAATCAGATTATTTTTTGTCACCAAGGGAAGAGCTGCTCTGGTTGGGGAGGGGGGAGGAGAAGCCACTGGGCAGAGTCTGACTCAAAACTGTGCCCAGGTTGGTTTGTTGGGTGTTTCTTTTTGTTTTTGGAGGGGGGTGGG
>NW_009953110.1:23630-23952 GCF_000747805.2 Chaetura pelagica | reverse complement strand
AGCCGTTCCCCCCCCCCCAGCTCCGGAGAGGGTCGAACTCAAATTATTCTCTTTTTTCCACTTCATCCTCCTGTTTTGGAACCAGATCTTGATCTGTCGTTCCGTCAGGCAAAGGGCGTTGGCGATTTCGATCCTCCTCCTTCGGGTCAGGTAGCGGTTGAAGTGAAATTCTTTTTCCAGCTCCAAGGTTTGATAACGGGAATAAATTTGACGGCCCCGGCGTCGATCGGCCCCGTAACCCACTCCTAGGGATGCCGAGACAAAACAGACTAAAAACCGTCAGCCCGGGAGAATTCCAACCATTCAACCCCCCCCGGTGACA
>NW_009953110.1:21631-22756 GCF_000747805.2 Chaetura pelagica | reverse complement strand
ACCCCCACTCCCCCCCCTACTTCTTTTTCCCACATTATTCCTGCCAATTGGAGGATTTGGGGGAAAAAAGAAGGGGGGGGTTTAAGATCTTCCCCCTGCCCCTCTCGGTGCGGGGAACCCGCCGCACTTCCCGCACCCGTCATTCCAACTTCTTTTCACCCCGGTAATATTTTGTGCTTAAGTCCCGAGCAGCCCTCCCTGCACTTTATTATAGATATTTTACACTCTCCAAGTCTTTTAATTAGAAAGAGCATAACAAGCCATATTTGCTTGCAACAACTTAACAAATAAAAGGCCTGTAGCTGCAACTGTGAAGGAGCTATATTATTGTTTTTATGGGGCCATAAAAAGTCGCTCAGCCTGTTCTGCTAGGGAGAAGGTCGTAAAGATGGTTCAGTTTATTTAATTTATATCTCCGAGCTGTAAAACTTACCACTGTGGGAGTTCATACGCTGCATCCAGGGGTATATTTGAATGCTAGTTTTTTGTTCTTGCGAAGTGTTCCTGTTTTGGTCACTGGTAAAATCCTGTGCGATTGATGTCTGTGTATTATGTCCCATAGAATTTTGCCTGCAGCTAGAAAGCATGTCTTTTTCTTGGTAAAAAGCATTAGATCCATAGTCATAAGGTCCTCGGCTGGAGCTAAACACAACATTATCTTGCGGTGAATAAAAAGGAGAAGAATAAATCCGGTTTTGAGCAACGGCTGCTCCATAAGTAGAAAAATGCCTGACAGGGTCATAGGCAGTTGAATTGAGGGCTACGTTGGGAAGCACCTCTTGGCCACTGGTGAGATGGCAGGATAAAGATGGGTTTGTAAAATAGGAATTCATAGCGTCCTCTATACCTGGCTGTGTGATTTCTTTAATATTTATTTCTGTCTCCAGTTTGTAGTCTGAACTAGATTGTTATAGGGAAGGCTCTGCTCCAGGACAGACAAAATGACAAAGTCAGCTGACCCGGGGGGAGCCAATGGGGAGGCGGGTGTCAAAAAGGGAAAAAATTGCTTTTGCTTCTGTTGATTCCCTAGTTGAAACTAAGTGGGCATGGAAAGTAAGTCCTGCCCCCCCCAAGCCCCCCCCCTGCACCCCCGGGGTGCCGGGGGATACGGGGGGGGGTTGGTTG
>NW_009953110.1:20088-21578 GCF_000747805.2 Chaetura pelagica | reverse complement strand
TTCCACCCACCCACCCCCCTTCTTGTGTTCCTGCTGCTCTGGAAGCCCCGTCCGTGTGTCTGTGCGTTCAGTTGCTTGTGTTTTGGCTTCTTGTGTTTTGGTTTCCTTCTGAAGAGCCGTTTGCGTAATATCTTGTCAGAAAATAGCTCCGAATTCCCAGTCATAAATCTCAGGTGTCCACAGAATATTAAGCCATAAATCACCCTCTTTTTTTTTTTATTAATATTATTTTAATGCATTTAATTGTTTTAATATATTTTTTTTCCCTGCTTTTCCCCTTTTCTCCTTGTTCTCCTGGTGCTTTGGGTCAATATTATGGACTCAAATGATTGTTTTCCTGATGAGAAAAGATGATATAAAGAGGGATTGAGGGGGGGGGTTGGGGGGGAGAGGAAACATGGCGACTTCTTGAATTGATAACGTGTTTTTAGTCCCTTCCCAAAGTGTGTCCTGGGCAGGGGAGGGAAGGGGGGGTAGAAAAGAGGAGAGGGGCTTAGAAGATCACCCAGAAAAGCAACACCCAACATTGCAAACTCACGTCAGGCTGGAAGTTACATTTTCCCCCTCGACTTTGCCATTTCTCCCCCTCAAAACGTTGCCCTCTTCATGTGGTTAAAAAAAGAAAAGGTGATTCCCAGGCGCGACAACAACCGCGACAGCAGCCAGAAATTAAAAAAGAGGGGGGGGAAAAAAAGGAAAACAACAATAAAATCAAGAAAGTGAAATGAAAGAAAAAATTTAAATGAAATTAAAATGAAAAGAAGGAGGATTTTTGACTTGAAACTGGGGCCACCACCTCGTGTTTGGCGTTTGCAGCGATTCAAGAGTTGCAGATATTTCCAAGTGATGGGGGGGGGGGGGGGGGGGGGGGTGGGAAGTAAAAAAATTTCTCCTGCAAAACCCTGAGTGAGATGCCAAGTGTGTGTGTGTCTGCGTGGGGATTAGATCCTTGCCTTCTCTGGGCGGATGGCACCTAGAACTAATTGAAATGAAGACAGCTAATCTCATTTTAATTTCAATCTGGAGCCATAAATTGCCCCTTAAATGTAAAACATACCTGCTGATCTGTAAATATTGCGAGGTATCTTTATCATTCTGGTGGCTTGCTATTTAAAAATTCAATTATGGCAGGGTGACCCTGGCCTCCTCTGCCTGTGTTTGTGTTGTTTTTCCTCTCCCCCCCCCAAAATAAAACCTCTCTCGTGTTTGATCTGAAACCTGAGGGTGCGGGGGGACTGGGGAGAGGAAAATCTGTGGGTGCAACACCCCAACCTGATTTGTTTCCTTCCCTCTCAGACTTCACCCCTGTATTTTTTCTTGCTTGGATTTTTGATTTTCAGCGCTGTCTCCCCTGCCAGATTTTGAGCTGACAAAGAAAAGGGCTGAGGGGGGTTTGTGTCTGTGTCTGTGTGTGTATATTCCATCCCCCCCCCCCAGCTATAACAGGAACCCGGATGCAAAGGGATTTTATGCTCTTTTTCCTCGGGGGA
>NW_009953110.1:18163-20049 GCF_000747805.2 Chaetura pelagica | reverse complement strand
CGAGATGACAAAAAAAAAAAAGAAAAAAGAGGGTGGAAAAAAAAAAAAAAAAGCTGGTGTATTCATCTTCTATAACGTTAAGGCTTCCCCTGAGTGTCACTAGAAGGGGGGGGGGGTTGGTGGAAATCAAAGTTTCCAACCCAAAAAGGAGGTGGTTGGAATGGGGCACCTTTTTTTCCACCATTTCGACCTCAGTGGGGAGCAGTTTGACTCCCACCTCCGCCTGCCCAACCTGTTCCCCTGCCCATGGGGACGAGTTTTTGGGGGGCTTGGGTTTAAAAAGGGGATTCCCCCCCTCCCCCAAAAATAATATCCATTCGGGCGAACTTCAATTTTAATTTGCTTTTTCTCCCCCTCCCTTTTATTTCTTTTAATCCTCCCCCTTTCTCTGCCCAGGGATTTCTAGAAAGAAAAAGGGAAAAATAAAGATACAAGGGAAGAAATGCGATTTTTTTTTTTGGGGGGTGGAGGGTGTTTTTGTGGTTATTCATGTTATGAATTGTTATATTTCCCCCCCACCCCCAGGCAGGGCAGATTTGGGGATGTCTTGGAAATATTTGGAGCCCTGGGCTAAATCTTCTGGATTTCCCTTCTTATTTATCCCCCCCAAAAAAAATCAACCCACCCCATTCCCGGTGCTTCCAGGGACAGGGTGACTTTGGAAACCACCAGTGCCCAGTCAAGCTGTTGCCAGATATGAAACGGTTGGGAAAGGTTCACCAACTGGACTTGGAGGGAAGGAGGTGGATGGATGAGGGTTCTGCAGTTCTTGGCGTGTTGTCTCTACCTTCTGTGTCGCTTCAAGCCCGGAGTCATTTGGCGAGTAAATTAAAAGTAGCTACAGCTGGAGGGGTTGGACCTTGCCTGGGGCAAATACTTGGGAACCTGCACCTATGGGAGGGTATTTTATTCCCCGACACCCCCTCTTTTTTTCCCCACCAACCTTGCTAAAGTTTGGAGGAGTTTCTGGAAGGACTTTTTGGCGATTTAATTTTTTTTAATCCGCATTTTTAATTTATTTTTTTAAGCCATATTCTTCCTTTTAATTTTTATTTTCTTTTTTTTATCCTTTTTTTTTTTTCCCCCCTTTTTAACTCTGTATTTTGTGTAGGTGCTCGGGGGGCTGTTGTAGCAGAGACCTGTGTGATAACCGTGTGACGAGGAGTCGAGCAAGTTAAGTGTTTTATGACTTCTCTAAACAGAGGGCAAGTCTTAAAAGTCTGGTCGATTTATAGTGAACAGAAACCAGCTGCCGTAAAGCAACTTAAAATAGAATCCTCTCCCCACGTTCCAAAAAAAATATATAAAATAATCAGATTTAAGGGGGAGAAAAAAGAGGGGGTGGAAGGAAAAAAAAACAAAAAACAACAAACAACTCAAACAACCCCCCCAAAAAAATAAAAGCAGCTTGGAAATACAAATTCAAGCATCATGAAAATCGGTTTTCCTCCCCGCCATCCCTCAGCCTCACGTTTGGAGTGCACTGGGCAGACATCAAGATATTATTCCTCCTCCCCCCTCCACACACACGCACTGATATTTTGGGGCAGTTTGACGATTTCTCCCCAAACCCAAGACGTGCCAAGAAAATATCTTTACATTTCCCACACCCCCCACCCCCTAAACCTCCTCCCTCCATGAAAACAGGCAGAGGGGGGAATATCTGGGGCTCTTGCTGGTTAAATTGGTCTGCAAACAATTATGTAAACTCATCAGCAGAAGCAAGAACAGATGTTTTATTAAAAGTGCTACACAGCAGTAGAAATATGTACAAGTCTTCGAGTAGCTCTTTAATAGGAGTTGCTCTTTGTTCCCAGAAAAGCGCCCATAGAAAGCTGAAATAACATATTTCTTCACCCCCCCCCTTTTTATTTTTGGCTCTCACC
>NW_009953110.1:16003-17566 GCF_000747805.2 Chaetura pelagica | reverse complement strand
CCCCCCCTCCCCGTGACATCTGCCCAGGAGGCTTCTCTGATTAAATCCTCCAAGCTCTTCAGAGGTAAACAGAAGTGATGCCATTAAAAGCCTTTTTATTTAATCCGATTTCACCTTGGATCTGGGATCTCTCCCTCTCACCCCCCCCCTTCCCTTCTCTCCCCCCTTTCCCTATTTTTTTTCCCCCTCTCCCCTTTATTTTTTTGGTTTTAACTTGACATTTATGGCGCACGTGAGCCCTAATTATTTATTTGGGTCTTGCGCTGGGGATTTATTCCTGCTCTTTACAACGGGGTTTATCCCAAGTCCAAGAAAACCCTTTTTATCCTTATTTTTTTTGGGGGGGTGGGGAGTGTAAATAAAGCCTTAGGAAAGGGTAAAAAAAATCACAATAAATTAGAGATAACGACACCCCACCCCCCTAATAAAAGGTAATAAAAGGGGGGGGACGACAGGATAAAAATCAACATTTTTTAAGGCTTTATTTACCTCTTCCCCAGCCCTGAACTGACTCGTATTGTTTTGGAACCGGCTCTGTTCTCTCTCATCACAACCTCGGTCTGGGCAGCTCTTCATTCCCAAATAATAAGAGGAGTAAATCATCATCATCATCATCATGTTTCTTAAAAATAGAGATAAAATATTTCCCCCCCTCCTCCCCCCCCCCTTTGCCCCCCGAATCCTTCTCTTCAAACCTTCCTATTTCAAGTCTCAACCCGGCGCTGCGTTTAGAAGATTTTGGCCTAATTAAGCCTTTTATTTACTCATTAAAAGGCGCTTTTTTTCCCTGCTCCGAGATGCGAAAACCACAATGAACCCCCCCCTTATTTTTCCAAGAAAAGGGGCTGAAAAAAAACCCCAACCCGGGGTCTTTCGGGCGCTATTTTTTATACCTCAAACCCCTTTTAATTTTCCTTTTCTCGCCCTAAAAATATTCCCCCCACCCCGCGCATCGCCCTGAGCAAATTTCTTTGCTTTATTTTTATTTTCCTATGGGTTTATTTATTTTTTAGGGAGGGTTGTTTGGAGGGAAATGGCCTTCAACGTGTTCTTGGGGCTTTTATTTTCTCCTCGGGAGTCGGTGGAGGGAAGGGCAGGAAAAAGTTCAGGGCGGTTCCCTTCAAGTTGCAACGCTCAGAGAGGGGGGGAAAAAAAAGCAGATATAGGACAAAAATAAGGGGAAAATGGGGTTTTTTTCCTACTTTGCAAAACCTCTCGCTCCCTGCAGACGTTGCCAGGGGTTGGAAGGTAAAAAAAAAGGGGGGGAATTCTGGCAATTGTCAAAACACATGTCTGGGAACCAGGAAACCGGGAGGTGTGCGGGGAGGAGAAATTAATCTGTTCCTACTCCTGAATTTATCCCTTGATTTTTTTCTCCCTGCCGAGGCTTGAAAGCGCTTTATTTTTACCACTTGCAAGCGTTGATTTTGATTTTTATTGAGGGGTTTGGTTTGTTTTCCTCCCCTCCTTGATGCCGCGACGGGAGGAGATTCCTAAATATCCGATTTTTTAATATATATATATATTTATTTTTAATCGGGATGTGCGTGTGTTTGGGGGGAG
>NW_009953110.1:4920-6359 GCF_000747805.2 Chaetura pelagica | reverse complement strand
GGGGGCGGTTGGTGGGGTCGGGGGTGATTTATTTCATGATTTTTCTCCTTCCCCAGATTTATTGGCGAATCTCGGCCCAACAAAAGAAGGCAGCACCGAAATCTCCCCGCGGAAACGGGACTTCGCTGGGTCTTAAATTACCAAGTAACCACGTTTGCAGGAGGAAAAAAAAAAAGAGAAGAGGAAAAGTTAAGAGCAGCGAGGGGGAAAAAAAAGCAGGGGGAGAAATAAATCCCCCCCCTCCTCCTCTTCCTCGGCCCAAACCGCCTCGATTCCATTTCATTTAGTGATGAAACGCGCTGCTGATTCAACCTCATCCGGGCTAAAAAGGGGAGAAACCCCCCCAAAAATAAAAAGAGAGGGGGGAAAAAAATGTATCTTCAATATTTTAAGGGAGAAAAAAATCCCAGGGTGGAGCTTTGTTGGTAGGGAAGTGGCTGCGGGCACATTCCTGGGTGAAAAATGGGGATAAATGGGGGTTTAAAATTCAAATTGATTCAATAAATGGGATTTTTTTTGCCCCCTCAACCTGCTCAGGTAACAAGTTTCCCCGGAAAAGTGAAAGATAAGAAAATAAACCTCCATTTATTTTTTCCCAGCTTGGGATGAATATCTTGAAAAATCGGCTTCGCTTCTGGGCAGAGTAAAAATATCCCCTAAAATGCTTCAAAATTCAAAAATTCGGGGCTCGTGACGTCACGGGCGAGTTTTTTTTTTGGGGAAAAAACCCCTTGAAAACACCCATTAAAAAATAGAAAGCGGGGGGGATGTTTTGGTGCCTTGGCCGGGTCGGTGCACGTCGAGGTGCAATTATTGGAGGAGAAATTAAAAATCCGAAGGAGCGGGATGTTATTGCGTTCTGCAAGAATAACTCAGGGGTGAAAAATCGTCGTCATTAACCACAGGCAGTTTTAGATTTTATTTTATTCTATTATTATTTTTTTTTTAGCAGTGACGAAGGGAGAAATTTAATCATAGGAGGCTGGGAAGGGGGGGGAAAAAGGCAGGAAATAATAATAGTTGCTTTAATGATGTTTTTTTTTAAGGGGTGATCGCTTAGGCAGAATTAAACTATATATTTGGAGGCAACTTTCTGGGATTTATCTATTGATATTGTCTTCAATCGAGCAAGCATTTAATATTTCAGGATTTGCTTAAATACGTTCATATTTTCCGGGGGAAAATACCTGACATGGCTTATCTATTTTTATGAGTTCAGGCACATCGGGGTGATTTAGAGCCCGGGGAGATGGAAGGAAAAGGGATCATCGGGAAATCAAAATTCAATCCCAGCACCCCCCAAAAAATTATATCTATATAAAATTTAAAAAATAGAAGAAAAATCCGAAGCGACCCCCCCAAAAAAAACCCGCCTTGAAAGTGCAAGTGAAGAGTTTCAAAGGGGCTTTGGGGAAGTTTGTGGGTTGGGGATGGGGGGG
>NW_009953110.1:1902-3843 GCF_000747805.2 Chaetura pelagica | reverse complement strand
ACCCCCCCCCGCCTTTTTTTTTCCCCCCCCCTCAGCTCCGCCGGTTTTTCCTCTCGAAAAGAAACACCGACCCCCCCTAAAAAAAAATCCAACCCACCACAAACCCCTTGGAGGAGCAAAACTCGCCTAGAAAACTAGAAAATCAGCCTTCAAATATAAAAATAGAGAATTCAATCACACTTCTTGGAGGAATAAGCACAAAGAAACGACCCCCCCTTCCCCCCCCCGTGGCAAATCGATCTGAGCATCCCCACCCGCACCTAGAAATACAGATAATATCTCTTATTTTAGGTAGGTTTAGTGAATTCGTCCCTCAACCCCCAAATTCCTTCACACAAATGGGGAAATCGCCTCTTTCTAATGATACCATTTCCAGTTCCAGGGTGGTTTGTTGTTGTGTTGTTTTTTTTTTCCCAGGCGGTTTTGGCATCACAACCAAACAACAACAACGCGCCCACGTTGTTTTCTATTCTTTCCATCCCAGATATTGTTGGTTTTTAATGGCGAGGAGCTTGTGGAGATAAACGCCCACGCGTGGGGCGAGATCGGATCCAACGGGGTTTAGGGTGGGATGTTGCCGCGCGAAATCGCCTTGAATGAGCCACAAAAATAAACTGGAATTGGAATGGAAACCCCTCTGGGTTGTGTTTAGGTTTTTCACCCGCGAAATCAACACCTCGGAATAAAACTCCCCTATAAATAAAATCTGGAAGGGCGGAATTTCCACTCACAAATAAACCCAGGGGGAGGCTGGTTTAGATTTGTGTGTCTTTTCTTCAAAATCTGTCGAAGGAAATCAATTGTTTCCTTCAAGTCCGTGTCAATAACACGTGGCGATTTTCCTACGAGCCCCTGATGTTGCAGATTTATTTCCTCTGGTGGAGAACGGGATTAAAAAATCCACCACCAACCACCAACAACCAACCCAACCCCAACAACAAACCACACCAAAACCCCCCCAACAATTCTCGGAGAAGATAAATCATCCCGTTTCTTCCAGACTTTACACCCTAAAAATGTTTCTCGGCTGAAGGATGACGAGACGTCAAGGGATTGAAAGGGAATAAATTGATTTTTCAAGTCGGGTTTTTTTATTCTGGGGGGGTTTCAGGCCTGGAGGAAAGAGGTTTAAAGAGGGGGGAAGGAGGTGGGAGCAAACCCGGGAGCAGCAGACGGATTTCAGGCTGAAAACAAGCAAAAAAAAAAGATCCCATTTCTGGAATCATGTGGTTCCAATAAACACTCATTGTTTGCTCATAAAATGTCTTTACGACGGGCCGCGCCAGAGCCTCACACAACGGGATTTTCCCAGCGAACAAAACCAAAGCAAAACCTCTTATTCCCCCCCCATCCCCCTTTTTTTTTTGGCTCTCCCCCCCTCCCCAACCCCATCCCCGAACCGTCGGTTTATTCCACGCTGGGGAAAGCAAAAGACCGGGGCTCAAACGGAGCCTCGAAGGCAGAACAGGCAACAAATAAACGCAAGAAATCAAAATATTTGCCAGGGAAAAGGGGTTTGTTCAAGCCGATAATTCCCAACCCCAAAGGCAGACACAGGATTCACCCGATTTCTCCAAAGCAAAGGGAAGGAAACTCAGGAAACTTGGCTTTATTTTATTTTTCCCCCCTTATTTCATTTTTTTTTTTCCCTCTTTAATCTTTTTTCGGCCTTCAAACAAACACGTCGCCCCCCCCAAAAAACCACCCCCAGAACTTCACCCACCGCCTTGGCTGAGGAAATGAAAAGGCCATTTTCCAGGGGAGGAAAAAACCCAGAACACCCCCAAATCCCCCAACCAACCAACAAAAATATAAATAAGACCACAGAGAAAACCGACCCCCAAATCCCCCTTTTCTCCCCCTTCCACACACAGGGGGAACCCCCAAACCCGTTGATAACAAGCCAGAAAATGAGGGGGACCCCCCCAGAGAGGGTTTATT
>NW_009953110.1:0-710 GCF_000747805.2 Chaetura pelagica | reverse complement strand
ACCCCTCAAAAATCAAATTCACTGCATTTCTACCGCCCCGCAGCAGCTTTTCCCTCATATCCCTCCCCTCGCTCGCACAACGATGCATCATTATCCTTAACACCCGGGCTATGGATCATTAGTTACACATTTTAACCAATAAGGGAACACTTACCAGAGGCTCCTGTCTCCCCCTCTCCCTCTCTCTCTCACTCTCTCTCTTTTTTTTCCTCTGTCTCTCCCTCTTTCTGATCCTCTGACGCTGCAGCTCAGCTCCAAAGAAACATTAAAAAACAAAAAAAAGGGGGGAAAAAGCTAAAAAAAAAAGGGGAAAAATCAATATATATCAAAGCGAAACAGTCCTGGTTGGGTGAGGGATGGAAGGTGGAGCTGTTTCTTTCTCTCTCTTTTTTCTCTCTCTGGGGTTTGTTTGGTTTGTTGTGGGTTGTTGGGGTTTTTTTTTCTCTTGGGAGCTGGAAAAAAAAAAAGGGGGGGGGAAAAAAAGGTATTTACAACTGGTTGTGCCCCCCTCCTCATCGCATCCTGCAAAGGGAAAAGCAGTTTTGCCCCTGGGGGTGGGGAAGAGGAGGCGGCGACCAGACGCAGCAGTAAACTCATTAATGCCAAAATGCCCAAAGCAACCGAGAATTCCAACCCCAAGGAGACGGAGGGAGGAAGGAGGGGGGTGAGGGGGGGGTTGGAATTAAAAATAAAAATCGATTTTCAAATAT
>NW_009953109.1:26816-27934 GCF_000747805.2 Chaetura pelagica | reverse complement strand
GAGCCGGCGAGGAGGCTGAGCCGGCGATTGGCGGGGTGCGGGCAGGGGTAGGCAGGGCCAGACGCCTCGATTAGGCGGGTTAAATGGGATTGACCAGTGCGAGTAATTAATGTGCGAGAGGCCGGGCTTGGGGCTTTGTTTATACCCCGGGATTGGCTGGATTTGAATCGGATTTACCTTCGGTTTGTACCTGGGTGGGACCTCGCGGGGGTTTGTTTTGGTGCATTAGGCTGTAAAAGCGCAGCGCGCTGCTCTTCCTCCGCTCCTCCTCCTCCTGCTTCACCTCCTCCTCCTCCTCCTCCTCCTGCTTCACCTCTTCCTCCTCCTCCTCCTCCTCCTGGGCCTGGCGAGACCCCGGGTCAGGGCTCCGGGCTGTGGACAGAGGGGGATGAACCCCCATCGTTAGCGCTTCCAAACGTTTTAAGCCGTAACAGCGCATTCCCAGGATTTCCTCCCCCCCATCCCCTTCCTTTTCCAGCCCTGGAGCAGAATCCCAACCCTTGGCAGGAGCCCCGGGACAAGGACGAGCTGCTTCCCTCCCGTGGAACGTGGGGTTCGTTTCCACGTGGGGATTGTTCATCGCGTCACCACAAAGATGTGGGGGTTGTTGTGTGTTTTTTTTTGTCCCTAAAGGGGCAATTTTACAAGTATCTGGTCCTGGGGCAACAACAAAATTAGCATCATCCGCAGGGGCTGATGTAGGAAAAGCTCCCCAGGACCAGGAGCAGCGTTTTCATGGAGCAAACACCCCAGGACCGAAAAAAACTGTTCGGCTTTGCCTGTGATTCCCGCTGTAACCACCAGATGCAGCAGCCAGAGCTGCTGCCACACCTTCCTGATTTAAAACGAGTTGATTCCAGGTGAATTTATTTCCCCCCCCACTTTCCCAGGTTGCTCCTCAATCAGCCACCCTGGCCCATAATACCAATAATTGAGCTTTGCTTTTCTTTTTCACAGCTACAGTTAAAAGCATAATTACAATTAAGGATGCAGCAACAGCCAAGCACTGGTCCTGGGACAGAAGGGGGTGTCCTGCTGATGTTGAGCCATTTCCTTAAAGCTGTAACATTAAAACAAATATAACTTTTATAATAATATAATATAAATATATATTTATA
>NW_009953109.1:22118-23700 GCF_000747805.2 Chaetura pelagica | reverse complement strand
CCCTTGCCCCCCAGACTCACCCTTGGGGTGGTCCCCGAGCCCCTTGCCCCCCCCAACTCACCTTTGGGGTGGTCCTGGAGCCCCTTGCCCCCCCAGACTCACCCCTGGGGTGGTCCCAGAGCCCCTTGCCCCCCCAGACTCACCCCTGGGGTGGTCCCAGAACCTCCTGCAAGGGCTGGGATCAGCGTTTCCCTCAGGGAAAACCCCCTCACCCCCCAAACTCCGGACCTGGGATCCTGCTCCTCTCTGACAAGGGGGGGGGGGTTGACACCAGAGCGACCCCAAACCCTGTTTTACCTTCCTCTTCCCACCTGTTCAGGAGTCTGGCTGCCCTGCCCTCCCCCCTGAGACCCCCTCGGTGGGCATGGACCCCTTCCCCTTGCCCGAGGACAACACACTGCATCTGGAGATGCCCCTCCCGGGCTTTCCCGACATCCAGGGGCTGCTGTGCAGTGAAGTCCTTGGCCACGACCTGGTGCTGAGTGCCCTGGACAACCTGCCTGCCCTTCCTCAGGCTCCAGAGCCCCATCCCAACCCGCTCTCCCTGCTCCCGGACCAGCTCAGCCAGCCTGGTGAGCTCCAGGGGGGGATTTTTCCTTTGTTTTGAATCATTTGTTGCCTTTATAAAGGTGACAGAGCCCATTCCTGGAGAGATCCTTAGGGTAAAGGGGTGGATGCAACGTGGGGGCTCTTCATCCAGTTGGAATTCCTTGTGGTTTAAGCACCTGGAAAATGTTCCTTGCTGCTAAAGCGGATAAGGAGATGAGGGTGATGACACCACCAGGAATTGTCACTCCTGTTTTCACAGGGTGGGTTTTGGTTTTTGGTGTGTTTTATTTTCCAAGAATACTTGCAACTGGAAATCCCAGCTGGAAGTGGGAAAGGCAAAGGCCTTAAAATGTGCTAAATAAACATCAGTGTAACTGGCACGGAGGAGGAGAGGCTTCCTGCTTGATCCCTTTGGCATTTCCCATTCTCTGGAGAGAGAGGGATGGAGCAGGATGGGCTCTTTCCAGGCCTGAGGGAAGGAGGATGCCTCTGGGAAAAGGAGGGAATTGGGAAGTGTGTACAGCAGCACCCCTGGCTTGGGTGGTTCCCAGTTTGACCAGTAGCTCCACGGAGCTGTGACACTCCCGGCAGCTCCCTGCCCTGTCTCCCTGTGTTCCCAGGGCAGGATCCGGCTGCCAGCCAGTCCAGCAGCAGCTTCCCATGGATCAGGAACATCCCAGTGTGTCCTAAACCCGAGCAGAGCAGCCTCTGCCTCCCCCTCCAGGGGCCTGCTGGTGTTCCCAAGGCTCTGGATGGACCTTCCTGCACCTCCCGGGAGCATCTGGACGCTTCGTCTTTCCCTGTCGATCCTTTTAAATCCCAGGAGGATCCTTTTAAATCCCAGGAGGATTCGTCCCTGGGTAGTTTGGAGGAAACTTCCCCATTGGTGAGCTCCCACGTGTGGGAGGGCACCAGGGAGTTGAGTTTTCCAGAGGTTCCCAAGCATGGAGTGCTGCAGAGCCAGGCCAGGCAGCCCTTCCCAAATCCCCCGGAGCCTGGATCCTGCCCGGAGCTGCGCGGCCTCTTCCAGGTC
>NW_009953109.1:3424-10427 GCF_000747805.2 Chaetura pelagica | reverse complement strand
CTCTGCAGCCAATGGGGTTCCAAGGGTTTCCCACCTTCCTCCAAAAGGCCCTTCCACAGCTCCAGGGCATTCCCTGCGACCGGGAGAAACCGGGAACGCCGGCCGCGCCCTCGGAACAATCCATGGGATCAGGAGGCTCCTCCACTCCTGGGCAGCTCCCGTTGGCAGGCTCCCATAGGTTGACCATCTTCCACCAGATCCAGGTGCGTGGGCTGTTGGAATTCTGAGCTCCACAGGGAGGGTCCTGCCTTGGGGGTGCCAGAGCTTGGGGTCAGGTTAAGAGTTTTGTGGTGAAACCCTGTGCTGCCCCCCTTTCCTCCCCCAAAAGGCTCCTTGTGCAGCCCAGGGGAGGCAAATCCAGTGGCAGGGGGAGCCTTGGATTTGCATTCCTGGAATTCCAGGAGGTTCTGGGGGTGATATCCCTGCCATGCTCCACATTCCCGCTGTTGACCTGGGCTGGGGGCCTCGGCAGGGCTGTTCCTGCTGGCTCCAGTGCACAGTGGTATTTTCATGGGAGATCATGGCTCAGAGATTCCATGTGTTTTCCCTGCAACCAGTGGAGCTTTCCTGACAGGAGATCCTGCTCCCTCTGCCTGTTCCTTTATCCACAGGGTGGGAACATCCTCGGCCTTGGCGCGGCAGCGGAGGACAGAGCTGTGGCAGCTGGGGGGTAAGGGGGCTGCACCCCAGGACTAGGGGGGGTGGTCGGGCAGTGTCCTTCTTTGGGGCTCAGCTGTGACCTCATGGGTCTGTAAACCAGGGTGAAAACTCCATTTCTGGCCATTTTAGAACCCTCTGGTGACTGAAGGGGTGACAGGGAGGGGACCTGGTGCTGCAGGTGGCATGGAGGCTGTGACCCTGTTGGCTGCCTCTGTTGTGTGGGCAGAGAAGTGGGTCTGTGGGACTGTCCCCTGTCCCTGCCCCAGGGGAATCACCCCCAACTGACACAAGTTTCCAACCCAGGAGGTGGGATCTTTGGGAAAAGGCCCAGTCTTGGAAGCAGAGGCTGTGGCAGATCCGTTGGTTTGGGTGTTGTGGTTGAACAGCAACACCTGAACTTGGGAAAGAACGTTTGTACCAGAGTGCTGGGGGGTGCAGCTCCTGGGGGTGCTCCAAGAAGGAGGGATCCCAACCCCATCCCTCCCCTGGACTCGTGTCTCCCTGTCCCACCAGGGATGTTCCCCTCGTTAACATCTCTCGCTAACAAGCTCTCCCAGCTGGACAAGAAGTGACAGCAAGGATCTAGATCTAACCCACACAGCCATTGAGTGGCTTTTAAAAGCAATATTTAAACTTTATAATACTGATTTTTCCACATTTTCTCTCAGTTTTTCCCTCAGAAGTGCAGCTCCTCCCGGGAGCGACCCAGGGTGGTGTTCCTGGGGTGACCCACGGGAGAGGAAAGAGGAGGAGCAGGTAAAGAGGAACAGAATCCTTCTCATTTACCAGGAATTGGAGATAAGGCCACAAGGATTCTTTAAAACCTGCCTATAGTGTTGGGAGGGAGAATCTGTGGAATGATGTGACCTTTGTCCTGGGAATTCGGGTGGGTGACAGAGCGGGATGGGAGCTGGAGCCCCGTTGGTGGGAGCTGGGTAGCTCCTCCTGCATTCCCACAGGGAAAACATGGGGCTGAGTGTTCTGGCTGACAGGGGGAGATGGGGGGGTTCTCAGTTTTTGTGGAAAGAAGGAATTGGAGGGATAAAAGATTCCAGGGCTCTCCCAAAATTACCTGGTGCTCAGAGAAGCTGTAAAATGTCACGGAGACACCTTTTGGAAGTGACTCCAAAGTCCTTGAGGGCTCAGGAGCTGCAGCTCCATGTCTGTGTTTGCTGCCAGGTGTGTGACACGGGGGCTGTGATCCCTTGGGAAGTGTCTCCCGGGGAGGTGGGAGATGGGAATTGCCCCCCAGCCCCCCTGGTGCCCTCAGAGGAGGCCCTCGTGTCCCCCCTGGTCATTCCAGTCTCGGTGCCGGTGACAACCACGGGCTTCTCAGCAGGGAAGCAGGTGGGTGGTGATGACATTCCAGCCACGGAGGGTTTATCCAGCTCTGCTCTGCCTTCCTGCCCTTCACGGGGTGTGCTTGGAATGCTTTGTCCAGGTGGCCGAGGACGAACGCCGGGATGGGAAGGATCCCAAACCAAACCTGCATCCCAAAAAGAACAGGAGGCAAATCCGGCCCAAATCCCTCTTCATCCCCCCCCTGCTGACCCCCGAGACGCCCCCCCCGGGGCTGGGGGGCTGCTGCTTCCAGAGCAACCTGCGCTCCCCTGTGCTCCTGGTGGATCATCTCCTGCGGGATTGGATCCACTGCTCCCCCTACACCCCCCCTCCCATGCTCAGCCCCGTGCGGGAAGGATCCGGCCTCTACTGCCGCACGCTGGGTGAGGGGGCTGCCAATCCTGGGGACAGGAGACCGTCCCGTGGGGACAGGATACCATCCCACGGGGTCAGGAGATCATCCCACAGGGACAGGAGACCATCCCACGGGGTCAGGAGATCATCCCTGGGGTCAGGAGACCATCCCACGGGGTCAGAAGATCATCCCTGGGGTCAGGAGACCATCCCGTGGGGACAGGAGACCATCCCTGGGACCAGGAGACCATCCCACGGGGACAGGAGACCATCCCTGGGGACAGGAGATCATCCCACGGGGCCAGGCGCCCCCCCCATCCCACGGGGTCAGGAGATCATCCTACAGGGACAGGAGACCATCCCACGGGGTCAGGAGATCATCCCTGGGGTCAGGAGACCATCCCACGGGGTCAGAAGATCATCCCTGGGGTCAGGAGACCATCCCGTGGGGACAGGAGACCATCCCTGGGACCAGGAGACCATCCCACGGGGACAGGAGATCATCCCATGGGGACAGGAGACCATCCCTGGGGACAGGAGACCATCCCACAGGGACAGGAGATCATCCCTGGAGTCAGGAGACCATCCCACGGGGACAGGAGACCATCCCACGGGCATTTCCTCCACCACAGAATTCACATGGTTCCCACCTTCCCGTGGGATAAATGGTGTGTGGGCCAGGGGGAGATGGTTCGGAGTCACTGCCTGAGTTATTGTGCCAGGTTGGGGCAATAAAATCACCTCTTAAGTGCTAAAGATCCATCCTGGGAGCTCCTGGCTGCAATGAGGGCGATTCCCAGAGGATAATGAGGGGGTGGTGGTGATGAAGGATGTGAGGCTGAAGGCTGGGCCCAGCAGAGTGTGTTTGATCTGGGGTGTTTCCCTGTTTCCCAGGCCGAGCAGAACAGGATGTTGGGCTCTGCCTGCTGAGGGAGAAGGCCCAGATCAGCCTCCAGCCGTGAGTGGGGCCACAGCAGCTGGGATAATGGGAAATCTTGGGAAAGGGAGTGTTTGGGAGCTGGGGTGCAGGTGGTTCCAGCCTCTGGAGGGGACGTGGACCTTCCCCTGGTGCTGAAGCTTTCCCAGTTCTCCTGGGATCAGTGGTGGGACCTGAGGGGTATGGAGGGATCTGGGGGGGAAAGGGTGTGGATCTGGGGGTCTGGGGGGGGCACCTCCAGGGGGGATGGAACATGAAGTGGCACAAACCCCCCCCCTCCTTCCAGGCGCATCAACGTCGGAAGTAAATTCCAGGCAGAGATACCAGAGCTCCAGGGCAGCTCCCAGTGGGAAGAGGAGGAGGCATCAGTGCTGGTGTGGAAACCCTGGGGGGACATCGCGACCAACGTGACAACACAGGACAGAGGTTCCTTGGATGTCCTGAGAGAGCAGGGGGCAAAAATTCCACCTTCCCACAGCAGCTTTTGGAAGGCTCTGGCTGTCTCCCTTCTTTTCCTGACCACCCCCAGGGCATTGGAGGGAAGGAGGGTGCTCAGTTCTGGTGGAAAAGGGAAGCAATAATCGTGGTTGTGTTATCCTGGAGAGGCACTCGGGGCGTTCCCAACTGTCCCATGGGAAGAGGGGAGATTCCTCCACAGAGCTGCTCCCACGGCAGGGACACAGCTGGGATCTCTTCCCAAGCCTTTCCCGGGTCTCCAGCCCTCTTGTCCTGTTTTCCCTCTTGTCTCCTTCCCTCTTTTTTTTTTCCCTGACTGCTGGTCTTGGTTGGTTTGCAGTACAGGACCTGCTGAGCACAGCCCGCTCCAGCGCCGTTCCCGCTGGGAATGCCAGCATGGAGCTGGCCCTGCACTGCCTGCACCAGGCACAGGGGCACATCCTGGTGAGAGCAGCAATTAGCTCCTCATCACTAATGAACTGTGGTGGGCTGAGGGGGTCTCGAAGCAAAGTGGGGTCAATCATTGAAGCTGGGAGCAGGAATTGACCTTTTGGGGGAGAATCTGAAGGATTTTTCCCTGTTAAATCCCACAGGAGGCTCTGGACATGTTGCTGTCTGGGGGGGGTCTGAGATTGGAATCCCACCCCCTGGCTGATTATCATTACACAGGTGAAGTGCTCCTGGGACCCCTTCCTGTGCTCTGGATTACAGGATTTGTTTAGAAAAACGTGGGAACTGGGATTTGTGTCCGTTGGTGGGTGGGGAAAGGGAGCCAAGTGCCCCCGTTTTCCTCTGGTTTTGGTGCTTTTCTTGGGTGGAAAAGGCCCTTTCCTGCCACCTGCTGCTCTGCAGGGACACCCAGCGGGATCCATCCCAAAACACTGGGCCACTGGCTGGGAATTCTGAAGGAAGAGAGATGTAAATAAGTGAATTTATCTGTGGATTGATAAATGGAGCCGGTTTCTGTCATCTCATCACCTCCTGTTGGGCACCAGGGGCTGACATCTGGACCCCCCTGGAACAGGAGTTGTTTGGAAAAGCTTTTTCCCTGCACAGGAAGGATTTCCACCTGATCCAGAAGGAGGTAAATCCACCAGACTGGGGGGGATCTGTGGACCCAGGAACGTGAGAGGATTTGCCCTAATTTATAATTAGCAAAGTAATTAATAATTCTGCTGCAAAACAGGAGTGATACTCGAATGATAATGAAACATGGTGCTGGTCCTTCCCTTCCAGCACTTCCCTTGGAAGAGGAAGGTTTTGTTTCTGCCCCATCCCACGGGGAGAGAGAACAGGGCCAGGGGAGAACAAACCCATGGATTTGCTGTGGGATGTGGAATGTTTTCCTGCAGGATTTCCCACGAGTTTCCAAGATCCCTTCTGTTTCACTCACCACAGGTCCAGACCAAGACAGTGCCCCAGTGTGTTGAGCACTACTATTTGTGGAAAAAGAAAATCCAACTGGACACTGGACGAGCTGGAGGGATGGGAAAAAGGGTCAGAAGGAGCAAGGCTGAGGGGGAGGAGGCTGGAGAAAAGGTAAGAAAAATCCCCCTGGAAGTTGGGGCAGTTTGGGGGGCTCTTCCATGTCCCCTGGGGCAGCCTCGGGCTGGTGCATTGGTGTGGTGGGTGTGACAGTTGGATTCCTTGGGCAATTCCCAAGTTTTCCCAGGCTGTTTGTCACTTTAGCCACCCTTTGGGAAGGGCTAGCCAATGATCCCTCTGGTTTCCAGGCAGTCTGCAGGAAGAGGCACCATTCCATGCCCAAGGAAAACCCAAGGATGAAGCCAAGAAGCTCTCAGGGGCTGGGCAGCTCATCCCATGGTCCCAACAAACCTCTCTTTCCATCTGGGAGTGGGAATGATCCAGCCCTGTTCCCGTGCAGACAGTGTGGGAGGTAACTACGAATCCTGCCAAACCCTCCTGTTTTCCCAGATTCCCACTTCCAGAGCCTCTTTGAGGGGGGGGAGGAGGGGCAAGGGCAGAACTGAAGGCATTTTGAGGATTATTCCCACAAAATTTGGGCTCCCACCACCTGTCCTGGTGAACCACCAGGATCCCAGAACGAGGCCACGGAACCACCTCACACCAAAACACCCAGGAATTCCCCACAGTGGAAATCCCAGAGCTTGGATTATGGAATATTATTTTTAAAAAAAAACAAAAAAGGGGATTGAAAATCCCTCTTTTCCTTCCTGCTTCCAGGGCCTTTGGCACCATCAAGAGGGTGGAATGGCCCTTGGAAAAGCTGGGAAAGGAGGTGGGAAAATCCCACCTGCTGCTCTGCTCGGAGGGCAGCCGGGAAACCGGGATGTAGAGCCCGGGGAGGCGAGTTCCAGCTTCCCTGGCAGGGGATGGGGCCACCCCAGCCTGGTCCCCACCCCCCCCCAATCCAGCCCCAAAACCACCCTGGCTCTTCCCAGCCCTCAGGGAATGTTTGGAAAAGGATTTCTGGAAGCAAAAGCTGCAGGTTTGGGTGTGTTTGAAAGACTCATCGGGGTTTTCCTGGGAATTGTTAAATCATTAAATCCCTGTTGTACCAACACTGGGTGCTCCAGGCATCTCCTCATCCTGAGCCTCCACCTCAGGAATTCTGCTGCCCTCGGCCCCTCGTTGTGGGAGTGGGAAGAAGGAAGAGAACAGGGAAACGTGGGAAATGGGATTTGATTTAATTCAACTCGAGGTGTTTGGCCGTGACAGCCGCGCTGGGCTGAGCCCAGGGAAGGGGCTTGTGCTTCCCTGCTCATGGAATTGGGTTCTGGGAGAGGAAATGTCCAAGTTCTTGGGCTCCTCTTGCTGGTTAATTAAATAATTGAGGCCAAGCTCCTTAAGAGAACACGCTGTGTGAGCCTCAACCTGGGCAGAAGAACCTGGGGGTTCCACAGGGATGCAGGGATGGATCCTCCTTATCCTGAAAACTCTTTGGCTTTTGTTTGGCTGCCAGGCCACAGGATTTCCATGGAAGTGTTTCCTTTTGGCCAGAAATCCTTCAGCTCAGCACGGAGCAGCCTGGGTTCTGGTCCCACTTCCTCTTTCAAGGACCAACATGCAGGTCTGGGCTGTGAGAACCTTCTTGATCCGGAGCAGGAGGAGGGAACTTGATCCTCCTGCTTCCCAAAATTTGCATTTGAAAAGGGAAACACCTAAATCTAGCCCTTGGAATTCCGAAGGGAAAGCCTCCAGAACCTGGAGGAAGATCCTGCTGTGATTCCAGGTTGGAGCTGATGGATCCCGTGGGTGTTCCCGTCCTCTCTC
>NW_009953109.1:3015-3349 GCF_000747805.2 Chaetura pelagica | reverse complement strand
CGGGGGGGGGGGGGAAGGTGGGATGTGCTCAGCGTTGGGACACCCCAGATGGTGCCATCCTGGGGGATCTGTGGGCAGGGACAACCTGTGAGCCCAGGGCATCCCACCAGGAGAGGAGGCTGAGGGGCCCAACCTCCGGAACTGGCTCCGTGCAAACCCCCTGGGCCAGGAGCTGGGAAAAGCCGGGAGCAGCACCCAGAGCTGCCTCCAACACCCGCCCTAGCGCGCGTTCCCGCCCGCGGCCTCGCGGCTCTTCCTGGTGGCTTCCAGCACATCCCAGTTCTGGTGCAGGAAGAGGATCTGGTCCAGGTGCTGGGGGCCCAGCAGGGCCCGG
>NW_009953109.1:0-263 GCF_000747805.2 Chaetura pelagica | reverse complement strand
CTTGGGCTCGGGCTCCGGCTCCGGGTTCTGCTCGTCCTTCAGCGGGGAGAGCAGGTTCTCCCGCAGCCCGTGCTTCCGCGCCAGGTGCTCCCGCATGGTGGTCGTGCTGTTGTGGAACGAGAGCTGCTTCCTGCACACGTTGCACTCCACGTAGGCGTCGCCCAGCTTGGTGTAGAAGTTCCACACCTTGGATTTCCGACGGTCCACGAAGATCCCGGAGCCTTCCTGGATCCCTCCCTTCTCCAACCTCTTCCTCCCTCTGG
>NW_009953108.1:176875-179672 GCF_000747805.2 Chaetura pelagica | reverse complement strand
AAATAATCTCCCAAGGGAAGTGGTGGATTCCATCCATCAGACAGTTTTAAGACACATCTTGACAGGGTTCTGGGCCACTTCATTTAAACTGTATTACCAGCCTGTGAATGTGCTCTGGGCAATCCTGCCCTAGTGGAGGAATTGAACCAGACTGAAAGAGGATCAGAGGGCAGATTTTTATGATTGGAAAAGAAAATGTGAAAGATTAATAGCAAGGTTGCCCTGAAGAAAAGACATCAGATAGTGAGGAAATAGATGGTGAGCTGCATGTAGACTGTCAAGGGGAAAAAAATGGCTGTTGAGCAGAGGGCAAATTGAAAGGGCATACAACAAAGAGTGACTTTGAAAGAAGGAAATGAAAAATAATGCAGGAGTAGAAGAATACTTAATATGTCATTAGAGTGCAGACAGGAGGATGAGGAGCCAGACCCAGACTGCTGGGAGGAGGAAACAAGGTGTAGAACTGCTTAAATGAAGACTGACATGGGGAAAAAATGCAATAAAAGAAGTCTTGGGGGAAAAAAGAAAATAATATTAACAGAAAGCACCATTTGACTGAAAGAGCAAGTCTTCCTATAATTTATTGCTGTATATCAAGCTGTCCAGTTGGGAAGAAAAGACCCTAAGATTCTCCAGACTATCTGTTTCAGTCCTTAATTTATTAGACAAAGCTATTAGAACAATTTAGTGGCATTAAAATGATTAACTGGCAGCAGCACATCTGATCTGGTCCATAAATGCACTGAAGTCCTGTGTGACAGTGTATCTAGGGCTGGCAGCTCCTTCACTGGGTGTGTTCTCTGCAGGTCACCCTGCAGTCTGAGCTTAGGGATGGCAGATGAAGAGGAGGCTTATCTCACAGGAGGGAATCCTCATCTCATGTGTCCCTTCTGTTGATAGTTATGGAATATATTATTAGACTATCAGAGATCTTGGAACAGTAATAATACTGAAAACATAGACCAAAATTCAAGTCCAGCTTGATTTGAATGCAGAATCACAGAGTTGTTACTGTTGGAAAAGACCTCTAAGATCACAGTCCCAGCTGTCCACCCAGGGAGGGGCTAGGGAACCCCACCACGCCCAAAAAAAGTAATAAAAATCCACACAACCCACAAACAAGCCACCATGCCTACTAGAGCTTGCCCTGAAGTGCCACATCTGCACGTTTCTTGAGTACCTCCAGGGATGGTGACTCCACCACCTCCCTGAGCAGCCTTTGCATCCCAAGATACTGTTGGCTCTCTTGGTCATGAAGGCCAAGAGATCATTTCCATATGGTAAGTGTCTAGGCTGCAGCAGTCTGTTAAGGGACATCTTGCTTAGCAGTTCATTTTTGGACACCAAATATTCCCAAGATCCCTACATTTGGACCTATAAGAGTGAAAGATGTTTCTATGAGAGAGGAGCTGGTGGGTTTCTGCTGCATTTCCTGCCTTCAGGTGTGTCCCCAGTTCTGCAGACTGCTCAGCTCTTCTTATGTGGTCCCTTCAGGTTTGCAGCCATTCAGCAGTGGAGCTGGAACTCCTGATCTGTGCTACCATACTTCAGACCTGTTGAGTAGTTACACTTAGTTGTCTTTGTTTTTCTCTCCCTTTTCAGACTCCACACAGTCCTGTAATAAATCCTTGTGAGAGATGCAAAGGAGTTAGTGTTGGTGCTGTTGGAAATAAAATATCATCCTTCTCATTGCAGGTTCCATTGCAACTTATAGAAAGTGTTGAGTGCCGTGATATATTTCAGCTTCATTTGACTTGCAAAGACTGCAAGGTTATAAGGTAGGAACTTTTTCCTTTGCTTTCCACATGCTGTGGGCACTTGTGACATTTGAAGGAGATGCTTTTTCTTACTTAGTGGACTTGCTTTCACTCAAAAGATGTTTTTTTCCCTGGTTTTGCCTGTGTTAGCTGGGTGAAGAGGGTGGGAGCAAGATGAGCTGCATTTTTGCTTGCTGGTATACAATACAGCAGCAAACCTTGATCTGAGCCTAAGTGGCTGATTTTGATTTTATTCTGAAATTAATTCTGCTCTCACTGCATTTTCCCTGCCTCACAATCAGTTATAATGTGTTGCTTCAAATAGAAGATGCAGAACTAGGTAAAACCACTGAAACACTTCTTGAGGGAGTGTTTTATCAAGTGTGGGGTTTGGAGAGTTAAGGTTGTGGGCTTGTGCTGTTCCATGTGAAACCTTCACTCTGGGTAGCATCAGCCACCCTGCACTTTGAGCAGCTCTGAGGGTACTCTTGCTGTCCTTAAGAGACAGGGGGGTGGAAAAAGTGAATAAGGTAAATCCAGGTCTGCAACCAGCTCTGTAACCCAGCAAAGCAGACAGCATCATGTAGTAGGCAGCACTTCTTTCTGTCTGTCCTTCAGCAGACTTCAGACTCTGCCCTGGGAGTCACTGAGCCTGAGCTACAGCTCTTCCCTACTTCTCTGCTGCAGAAGTGAATTTGGATCTATCAACTTTAATTAACAAGAAAGGAACATTTCTTTTTGATTAAATGTTTGTTGGCAGTACCTTTTGTATAATGAAATGAGCCCCAGTCATATCTGAGCACTCAGAATGTTTAACAGGCCAGCTGCTTCCTGAAATGCTCTTTTTTGATGAGGACTGATTTTACTTTAGAAGTAATACTTAGTTTAATTTGAATTAAATATTTAGCTTCCTCTTTAACTTGTAGCTCTTGACATTTAAAAAAAGTCACCCTTCCTCTCTACATCAATTTGTTATTTCTCTTAAATTGTAGAATGAATACAAATTATTTGTGTTTATGCCCTTCCTTGTGACTTTTCCT
>NW_009953108.1:147781-176786 GCF_000747805.2 Chaetura pelagica | reverse complement strand
TTCCCTACATTCTCTGAGAATCTGTTCATGGTGCCACTGGCCATTGGGAGACCATGAAGTGTGGGGCTGGGACACCAGAATTAGAACATGTTCATATTCTTCTTCATGAGTAAAGTAGTTTGTGTTTTGATTAACAGGGTTCAAGTGACAATAGTTACTTGCATCACTAACTTTAAAATAATTTAGGAAGGAAAATGGGCTCTTCAGGGTGAGATGGAGCTGTCTGGCTATGGGTATTTAATAGACTATTACCCAGGTGAAGGCAGTGGTCTCAACTTTCTTCATAGTGATGGGAAATAAACACCCTCCAGACTGCAGTTCCTCAGAGCTACTTAAACATGTTGCATGAGCTAAACATGTCTTTTTCCTTCCACTCACTGACTTTTAGGTATTTGCAAGTAAGGGAAATAAATCTTGCCCTTAGAGGATACAGGTGCTGCCATTAACCGTGAATGCAGCTGAATCCAGGCTGAGCTGAATGTAAATACTTGGTGAATATTTTATCACAATAAAATCTTGAAGAAACCTGTCAGAGCAAAATCATTGATCTTATTTTCTATAGGGTCCAGGAATCCTCTTTGAAAAATAAGATGATGTAATTTTAATATACTGCTTTGAAGATTAGTTTCTCCTGTGCAGGGAATGTTCTTGCTTGCTGTCTGTGACATTAGACAAAGCTCACTTTCAAAAACATGGTTTGGCTTCCCACCAAGAACAGAGAGAGAATCTCAGCATATGAGATAGGGGTATAATGTAAGATTTCAGATACTGGAGTTTGTCCTCATTATTCTCAAATGGATTATTTTAATGAAATGGATATATTTCTCTTACATCTGTTTTAAAAAGTGTGTTCTTGTTTATGGGAAGATGATGCTTAGGTTCTGTGGTGGGTTTGTGAGCTCCCAGCTGAGACCACCAGCCAGCAAGGGGCTGTAGCACGTTCCTCTCGGGGTGTGGGAAAGCTGCAGCCTGGTCCCAGTGATACTGGCCCTGCTTTTGTAGTAAATATATTCATCAATATCTGCCTCATTCATGCCTTGTAGGGCATACCACTGTTTTATTCCCAACCACAGAACGTTGCTTTCCTGCTTACAGTACATTTTGACCTCCTGAGTGTGTTTTTGTTCACTGATACCCAAAGGTTTCCCTTTTACTATCCACTGTAAAGTGCCCAGAAACAAAACTAAGCAGTAAGGGTGTTGCACTTCTTGCTGCCACAGATGTTGCCATAGCCTGTCAGATCTTACAGTCTGACATCTTTGACTGAAAATTAACAGCTCAATGTTCATTCCTGGGACAGGTGTCAGTTTTCTACTTTTGAGCAGTGTCAAGACTGGCTGAAGCGGCTGAACAACGCGATCCGCCCGCCCTCCAAGATCGAGGACCTCTTCTCCTTTGCCTATCACGCCTGGTGCATGGAGGTGTATGCTAGTGAGAAGGAGCAGCACGGGGACCTGTGTCGGCCAGGTATGTGGAAACACTTGGGGGATGCATCCCAGATGCACTGGCTGGCAACTGCCAGTTTGCTGAAAGCCAGAGCTTTCACCAGAAGTTATTAACAAATTCAGTCTGTGCTGTTGTAAACTGAACCTGGGAGATTGCAGCTTGGAATTTCTTCTGTGCTTAAGTCCTTACACTTCTTCACTGACAGGTGAATATACTCTGTGTGGTATGTGTAGGTATAGTTCCACCATCACTGGCATGAGGTGTCCTGTAATAATCTGCATGTCTGCCCCTCGATCTGAGTTTTGTTCTGGCCAAACAAAGCAGGGATGAGCTCTCACCATTGTTGCTTTGGGATCAATGCACAAAACAGGACCTGAATATCCTGAGGAAATAATTGTGATGGATTTGGTTTAGTCAGTCATGTATAATACTAATACTAACTTTGATCACCAGGGCAGCAACTTTCAATCTAAAACATTTTCTATTGATGGTGTCCACGTTTTTTTGCAATTGGCCAGAACAGTAGTCTTAAATGTGGATGATGGGGAGCAGGTAGATGAAGGAGAAGGAGGTCCCTGACCTGCTCTTGAGGTTCATTCCCAGCTGCAAGACAGAGACCTATTTTAGTGAAATGTCATCCTTGCTGGAACATTTTGGAAGCCCATAAGTAAATAGAAGCTAAAAATTGTGGTGCTGGTGGTTACGAATACTAGGAAATCTAAGTTGAGGCCCCTACAGTCCAAGGCTCTCTGCTCCATGTTGTCTGAGAAAGGTGTCCTGGTTACCAGGCTGAGGGTTGTTAGTGTGATTCACTTCTTACAGCTTCTGGGGCTGAGCAAGAACTATCATCTCTTTGGTGTCTGAGGAAGAGGAGTCAACAGGCAGCACACAAGTGGGAGAAGGTGCTTCTTGGGCCTGGTGCTTCACTGGTTCCTGCACTTCACACACTTTGTGTTAATGTTTACTGAAAAAAAGGCCAAAAACCAAAGAATCCTCAGAGCAGAATTTTAAACTCGTGTCTCTTCCTTCCTAACTAACTTCAGGAACTGGAAGATAGACATGTAGATGACTTGCTAAGTCTCCTTATAGTCCATTTACCTTTTAATTAGCTTTTAGCAATCAAATTTTTGGTCTTGTGACTGTGTCTGCCAAATAATTTTCTTTAGTAACTTTTTCTTCCCTGTAGCTTGTTTATTTCTGGTGGCAAATACTCTCCTTCCAAGAGTTGAATTGTAGTTGAAACAAATCTATGGGAATGTTATGGAAGTTAATCCCAAGACATGGTAATTTATTTTTTGTATCCAAGGAGCCCAATATTTGGTAGATACAGAGAAAAATATCAAAGTGCTTTAAAATCTAAGTACCAACTTCTGGGGAAAAAATGTAAGGAATGGGAGTTATGAACTCTGGCTCACAAGATCAGTTTTCATAGTCAGAAGGCACAAGACCACAAAACGTTTATCTTGCTTTTTCTCTGATTTTGAGAGCTGATTAGGATGCTTCCAAAATGTTATCAGTCTGAGTTCAAAATGCCTCTAAACAGCAGGAGGGACAGACAAAATGTTAAGACCAGGGTTTCATTTCTCAGAGGAAAATCTGCTCCCACGACATGCACAGTAGCTGAGAAATTAAAAGGCAGAAATCAAACAGAATATTTCATGTTCATGTAACTTCATGTGTTTGTCTTCCAACCCACTAGCAGCTGGGGGTAGCTCCAGTATTCTCATTTGCTATCCAGAAAAATCCTGAAGGAACTATCACAAATGTTAACCACCATTCCCCACAGCAGCTGATAATGAAGTCTGTCCTCAGTGCTGCAAGAACATGCTGCTGTTCCAAGACAATGCTGTCTGGGTTTGTTGGTGGGTTTTTTTAAGTCTCTGCCAAGGAAGAACATGACAGAGGTGGAATATAATTGTCCCAGTTTCACCTCTGCACTTGACAGAGGGTCAGAGGGCTCCTCAGAGTTGGCACCTCTCTGGAGGCTCCAACTTTTGTGCAGCAGGGACTGAGCAGCTGATGTGTTGAAGTAGGTGGTGAGGAGATAATCAGTTCCAGCTCAAGCAGAGCTCACGTGAGAAGCAGGAGATGGTTGGCAAGCTCCAGTCTAGCTGACCTGGCAGCTGGGAAGGTGAAGCAGAACTGCAGTGCTTGTGTGGTGCTGAGATCAGCTCCCTGCAGAGAGGACACCACAGGAGGCAGAGCTGGTGCTTTTTTTATGGGACTGGTGGACCAGTAAAGAGAGTAAGTGATGAAGGTCAGTCAGGTCCATAGATTTTCCTGCCATGTGCCTGTTGAGTGGTTGTTCTCCATTTGCACACAGTGTCAGTCTCACATTGTGCCTTCCAAAAAATGTGAGAAAATCAATCTCTTGGCACAGATCTTGCACATTTCCATATTGCAAAGCATGTCTGGATTTGTAAAGTACCAGTGTCAGTGGATTAGCTGACCTGGAGGAGTGGATAACATTATAGCTTTTCTTTCACATTTAATTAAGTCCTCTTGTTAGGCTGCTAATTTATGATTAAATTACCTATTTCTCTAGCTCAAATTGTTCTGCAATGTCCCTAAAAAAATTATTTCAGACAATGTACCTTTATATCTATGAGATCTACATATATCTGAGGCATTGAAAGTCTTTAAGGGTTTTCTGAAATACATAATGGAAAGCAATAAAGCAGCAATTTTAAAAGAGATTTATTTTTCCCCCTCTTGGGTGATGATTTAACCTCATGATTTAATGATACAGTAATTTAAAGAGACAAGCAATGCACAGACTTTCAGCCTTTCATTGTATTTAGTGTTGCTCACATGCTTATTAAATTTATCACATTTCTTAGCTCTGTGAACCCGGAAATTTAGGACATTACTCTCTTGTACATGTTCATTTAGTATGTTCTGATTCTCTAGGGCTTCAGCCTATCAGAACATGTTTTTCTTTATTACCATTGTCTATTTTCCCATTGTATTTTTCATACTTTAAAAGGAGTGTCTAGGAAATAAAGGGAGCTCATTGCAGTTCCTTTAATATATTAATCCAGGAATTGGTGAGGATCTTGTGACTGATATTTGAGTCAAACATTCATTTATGGATTTCATCTTCATATCTCCACATGACTGATGGAAGCATAATGTCCAATTTACAGATGGAAAACTGAGATGCAGGTGAAATTCCAAGACTTGCCTACAATCACCCAGGAAACCTGTGGCTAAAATTTCATGCTAAATGGAGATTGCCCAGGTTCCAGACCCCATTCCCTGTGTCATCCACTCACATATCAGTCAGACCAGAGCTTCACATTCTTTTCATTGATACAAAATTCTCCTCAACTTCAGACAAGAAAACCTACCAAGCATTTTCCCCCTCAAACTGCTGATGGATCCTGATTTGCTTTTGTTGAAGTGCCTGGTTCAGGTGTTACTGTTTCTTGTAAGAGCTTACAGAAGCTGGTCATTCCAGAGGAAAAAGTGGGTTCTCCTCATCTTGATTTTCAAAACAGGGTTGTGAAATGTAGATGATGGTTTTGGAGTGTTCCTTTCTCTTTTCAGTTTTGAATAAGTGTAAGTTCAATGGTGGTTTAACTACTTGCAAAGGTAGGATTCTCATTTTGGATTTCTTTTCTCTCCCTGATTTTGATACCCAGGAGAACATGTAACTTCAAGGTTTAAAAATGAAGTGGAGCGGATGGGTTTTGATATGAACAATGCCTGGAGGATTTCCAACATCAATGAAAAGTACAAGTAAGTTACGTGGGTTGCTAATTCACAGCCAAATGCCTTCTCAAAACACCCATTTTGTTACAGCAGATCACTGGAACTTTTTCCAAGTTCTTCAGTTTCTAATAAGGGACAATTAGAATTATGATTTTGTTTTGTTTTGTTTTTTATTGAAAAAAAAAAAGTGCTTTTAAAGTATTTTTTAATATTTTATGAGCTGCTGCAATTTTGTAGGCTTAGAAATACCAAATCCAGATTTGGATGTGCTTGCTGGAGGATGTCTTAGAGAATAAACATTATAATGGAAGAAATGGAAGCCTTAAGTGAAGAGAGTGGAGTTGGAACTTACTAAATAAAAAAAAATTCTGTGTCTTATTCTCCAACTTCTGACAAAGACTTGTATTAAAAAAAGAAGTTGGTTCGGAAGAGTTAAGCTTGTAGATCCTGAAAATAAGTGAGAACACTCCCTGTGCTCCTGAAAACCTGAGAAATGTCCTCTTCTGTAGCTGCAGGAGCAGAGAAAGGTTTTCCTCCATGCATGGGTGGTTGGACGGAGTCCTGGGTGGTCCCTGATCCAATTCAAAGCAAAACCAGGGTTGGCACTTTGTGATGAAATGTTTCATTGCTCTGTCTTTGCAGGGTAATGACTTGCAGCTGTCACTGCAGGAAGAATCTGTCTTGGTCTCTAAAAATCTAGGGAACCAAAAAAAATAGCTATTCCTTGCATATTTAATAATAAAGAAGAGAAAACTTTTATGTCATATGGAAGCAGGATGGCACAAACTGCCCCTTTCCTTCTTGTGGCCAGCACTTGGTAAAGAGCATTTTTTCAGGATGATTGATGTATTTTTCTGAATAAATGGGCTCTGACAGGAGTCCATATCTGTCCTGCTTCAACAGTAAATCCTTCTCTTTGAGTGAATGGACTGGGGATGAACTAGTGCAGGGTCCAGCAATGTACTTCAGCCACTGGCTGCTTGTGCTCTTCTCATGGGCAATCAGGGCTTTATTAGTCAGCTGGTGGGGTAGGAGGTGCATCTAGTAGAAGAAAGTTCCAGTTCTCCAGTCAAACACAAGCCAGTGCTCTCAGGTTCCTGCCTCCAAGCAGGGTTGAGCAGCCAGTGCCCTTTTTCCATGAGTCTTCTGTCCTGAATCCAGTAGCCCAAGGTGGCTTGCTGCTGAGCCACAAATCAAGTGGCCAATGGAGAGACATGGAATTTTTTTTCTATTGTCCACTTTATTTCAGCTGCTGGAGTTAATTATTATTATGTAAATTGCTTACATGAGAATTTCCTGAGAAAACACCAGCTTGAATCTCCTAATTCTGAAGTGCATTTGTGCACCTGGATGTTCCCAGTGATCCTGGATATGCAAAGCAGGAGTTTATTAGTATAGAATGAAACAGGAATTAACAACATGGCAGTTTTCTGAGGTGAACAGCTGCCAGCTTCCTTCCACTACTTATTTGTGTGTTTTGGCTGGGAAGTATGGAACTGCTCCCCACCACTGACATCTAACCCTTTGCACCACTTTTCTCACAGGCTCTGTGGGAGTTACCCCCAGGAAATCATAGTTCCTGCCTGGATTACGGATAAAGAGCTGGAGAGTGTGGCAAGCTTCAGGTCCTGGAAGCGTATCCCTGCTGTTGTGTACAGGTGAGGCTCTTGCAGGTGGAGCAGCCTGGCTGTAAATGGGGTGTTCCAGCAAGTAAAAGCTGAAATAAGTTGTAACTGGGAATCTTGGCTTGTAATGAAAGGTGTTTGGGCTTTTCAGGCCCCAGATTGACCCCTCACTGAGCCTGATAAACTTTAGCAAAAGTGTTAAAGGGTTTTTAAAATAATATTTTTATAATTGAGTCGAAGTAGAGAGAGGTCTGGTTTATGTGTTGCTGTATTTTTGCATCTATAACATGTTGTGGGTTGTTGCATGAAGGCCCAGGACCTGCTAGGGTGGAATTGGAGAACTAGGCTGGAAAGAGGCAACAAAACCTGGCCTGGTCCCCTCTGGGCTGCCTGGTGGAGTGGTAGCCAGGCTGCTCCTCCCTGGGTCTCTTTTCTGGAGTGAGGTCCTGCTGTTCCACTCCAGTAGGATCCTAGAAGTGGTGTAGAGAGCAGGATCTTGGAACAAAACACAAACCACCCTGAGCGTTTAGATATCAAACAAGAATGGCAGGACCCCTGGCACGAGAAGACATTCAGCAAAGAGTCCAGCTCTGGAGCCCTCAACACTGGCAGGACATGGACCTGTTGCAGTGGGTCCAGAGGAGGTCACAAAAATGATCCAAGAGCTGGAGCAGCTCTGCTCTAGAAACAGGCTGGGAGAGTTGGGGTGTTCAGCCTGGAGAAGAGAAGGCTCCAGGGAGACCTTAGAGCAGCTTCCAGTGCCTGAAGGGGCTCCAGGAAAGCTGGGGAGGGACTTGGGACAAGGGCAGAAAGGGATGGGAGAAGAGGGGAGAGGGGAGAATGAGATGAGATCTTAGGAAGAAAGTATTTACTTTGAGGGTGGTGAGACATGGACCCAGGTTGCCTAGAGAAGTGGTGGAGGCCACTGGAGACTCTCAAGGTCAGGCTTGCTGGGGCTTTGAGCAACCTGATCTATTCAGAGGTCCCTTCTCACTGCAGGGGTTTCACTAGATGACCTTTAAAGGTCCCTTCCAACCCAACACATTCTGTGATTCTTTGCATTTGCTGCCTGTGTATGTATTGATTTATACCTATTCAAAACTCCAAGAACATGTGAGGCAGCAGCAGGCACTGGCCCTTGTCAAGCCCTAAATGAGGTAAAGGAGACTTACATGTTCATTCTGAGTGGGAGTAATAATCTTTGAATTCCAAGCACATACTGTAGGAGCACTCAGCATTTACAGCTTCTGCAAGTCATTCCTAGGGAATTCACCTCAGTTAAGATAGACTTTTATTTTCAATATGAAAATGAAAAAACACAAGTTGAAGATATCAACCCAGCTGAAGAAATGTTAAATGGCATCTCTGCCTGGGTACTCCTTGGGTTTTTCTCTCATTCTCATATGGACAGTACTCAAGACTGCAGAATAAACAGGGACAAATATCAACATTACTTAAGGGAGATAGAAAACTCAAATTACAGCAGGATGTAGGTGTCAGCTCTGTCTACGTATTTGAGATAGTTTTAATCAGTTTCTTCATTAGACTGAGTGCAACAAAACATAACAAAATTGTGTTCCTGAGATACTGGTTTTTGGCAGCCTCTTCAGTAAGAAATATATTTCAGCATCTGTTTGTTGTTGGGTTTTTTTTAACAAATATTCTGGAACCTGTCATTTAATACCTTGGCCGCTTTCCTGGTGTAGTTACCCTCCCATAAATGTTTAAAATCTCTTTGAAAAAATCAAACGACAGAGGGATTAAAAAGATAATGAATACTGGTAATGCCATTAAGTCTGCCTAGCCACCCATTCCTTCTGAGCAAACAGAAAGGAAAAGCTGCTCTCTGAGGGACAAGCTAAATTTAGAGAGCAGCAAAGCTGACAAATTCATACGACCTGGGTCAGAGGATCACGTGCTCAAGGGTTAAGAGCAGGCCACAAAACATGATGTACCTGGCTTAAGAGTTCTTGTTCTGTGAAGGGAGAACAAATTAGCTTGTGGCAGCAGACCATCCTCTTTAAATCCTCCCATTTTTGCTTCCAAATAATAAAAGGATGAGCATGGTCTGGTTCTGAATGTGAAGGAATTGCTCCATCCTCTGTTCAGCTCTGAGAAAAATGCTTTCCAGCATGTGCTAATTTTTAAAAGACTTGAGCTATTTTATTATTATGGTAGCACCTAGAAGTATGTCTGTTATATATATCTACAGAAGACAATAGTGTAATTTATGTGGGGTTTTGTATTCAACTTGGAACCTGCATTTCAGGCTGCTTTGTGCCTTTTATTGTGCACAAAAGTTGTGTGGGCACAGAACTGGGGACACCTCACCAGGGAAGCATCCCTTCTCCTTTCCTCACTCTACAGGAGAAGGGAATAGCTTCCTTTGCATTCTGAGGGATTTCTGGGATAGGGACTGAAATGTTCAGAAGACCTCAGACTGAAATGGTTTCATCCCTGACATTCAATTTTCTGCAGTTCTGTTAAGACTGTGTTAAATTATCACATCATTTCTCATTTGTCATTTTAAAATCAGTGGGGGAAAAGTTTTTCTCTTTTGTGATTTCTTTTTTTTCCTTATCTTGACATTTAGTAATAGATTTTTTTTCAAGACATCCAGTTCATCATTCTGGCTCCAGAGCTCACATCAGGTGGTGCTTGATGATCCATATGATTGGAAACCCATGTATAGTTTTCTCTCTAGATATGTTGCCATAAAAACAGCTTTTTGCTTCCTTTTGGAGGAGCAAGGGGCAAAAAGCTCATTCAGCAGTTTTTGATCTGCTGAAGATGAATTTGGGACTCATAGTTTCATTATTGAGCACAGTTCAAAAATTTGCTCGTTTTGCTTTACCTCAGGGGGAGAAAAAGTAATATTGATACTTAAAATTCATCCAGTAACTTGTCTCAGATATTGAACCCTGGGACAGAGCCCAGAGAAACAGACACTTGGCAACAAAAAGCTCATTATTCTCACTAAGTGTTGAGGAGCTGGACATTGTGCACAGGCTGAAGAGCTGAGTTGGGCTGTCAGGAGTGTTGCTTCTGTTTTCTGATCAGATTTCTAGAAAAATCTCCCTTCCCCCCCCTCCCCCCCGGCTCCTGCTGGTTTTCTGTTTGCAATTTTTAAACATCTAGGCCTACATTTATGTAGCTCAGTTTGGGTTGTAACAGGCTTTTTGTAGCTTCTGTTTTGGTCCCAGAAAATCAAAGTTAGGAAGAAGCCTTTTTGGATTTTGTGGGAAGACAATTTGACTTCACATGTTACATAAAGTGTCCTAAACTCATGAGAACCCACCTGGAAATGAACTGTGGTGAGGGTGAGTCTTTTTGTCTTACCTACTGCTGAAGGTGATGACCTGTTACAGGCAGCATTTCTGCCAGCACAGGAACCAAAGCTAGACAGAATGTTGCTGTGTAAAGGTCAACAGAAAATTAGTGACTTGCTAAATTATATCTGTGAATTGCAGTGATTATTTTATTCAATTACAAGTACTAGAAGTTAAATAATGGTATGGAGGGAGCTCTTCAAACCTTTGTTAGTCCTCTCAGTCTTTGTAGTTACAAGGGCTTGGTGGATTTATTGTTGTACTCAAAAGGTTGCTTGAAGAGAGGGGTTTCTCCACATTTGCTTGGCTTTTTGTGAACTCCACCAGGAACTGTGTCCAGTTCTGGAGCACCCAGGCTGGTGGGAGGTGTCCCTGCCCATGCAGGGAGGTTGGATCTAGATGATCTTCAAGGTCCCTTCCAACCCAAACCATTCCACGATAACACAAGGAAGATGGAGCATATGGGGATGTGCTGTACCTCACACAGTGATGCAGTGTTTGGAAAGGGTTTGTGATTCTCTGGTGGTGATTTCCTGTTCAGTTTCTGCAGGGAGGCTGCACGGGGCTGCCTCTGGAGCAGGTTGGGAAGTGAACTCTCCAAAGAGTGGAGACTTTGGATGAATTGTTTTAATTATTTTTTTTTGTTGGTTACTGAGATCTGACTGACACCATCTCATCCCCAGCTCTGTTTCCAGGGACCTCAGAATCACACTTAAACTAGTTGCTATTTTTTGTCCCACTGGCCAGGCTGGTTGGAATGAGTGTGATTCCTCAGATCTCCAACATGACCGTAAATAGAATTGTGTGCTGATTTCTGCTGGTGCATCTGAACATTGCATATTTGCTCAGGATTAGAAGCATTAGAGCTTCACAACTATCAATGAACTGAACTTCTGGCCTAATGATCCTTTATTATTTGTGGTATAAATGGGAGGCAAGAACCCAGAGATGAATGTAGAATTGTTTATGAACCTATGAAAACAGTTCCGCAGGTGGGTAGTAATGAAATCTGGGAGAACATATGGAAAAATAAAGGAGCTTATCTGAGTGCTCAAAATGGATTTCTCACATGTATAATGATGGTCTATTTTCCTTTGTTATTTGTGCAAGCATAGCAGGGAGCTAGGTGGCCTTTCAGTGATTGGCACTGATTTTTTTTGCTGAACTAATTTGGTTTCAGTGAAGCTGTTCCTGGAAGGCTTTTCATTTCAGCAGAAACACATTTTCCTTTGGTTCAGTTAATGCAGCGTTGTCAGTTGTTTCCTCTCACTGAAGGAATTTTATATGAAACAATTACAAAGAGAGCTATGAAAAAATACTTAAAATACCATCTCACAACCTGTTTTATAATGTTAAAGCTTTTGCAACAAGAAGCCTTCCCCTGAGGTGAGGGTTGATTTGAAGGCAGCTGCCGTGCCTGCAGACATGGAGCTGCTCAGGGCCTGGCAGGGGTTTGACAGCCCTGACAACAAATCATAACCCAGCTTGTCACAGCTCCATCAACAGCTGTTGGAGTCTTGAAAGGAAAAAAAGTTAAGATCTAGAGGTTTGGGTGGGTTTTCTGCCAGTTCAGGGCTCTCCAAGTGGAGTGTTTAAATGTGCTTAAGAGGTTCAGCTGACCCCCACCATTCTGTGCAATTGCCTCACTCAAGGGGATTAAACAACTCCTGATTGACATGAGGCTGAGATGGTCAGATTGTTTGCAGGGACACTCTGAAACCCTTTGCATGGTAACATACAGGAGCTGTAACTGGCATGTGCATACTTTATAAATATCAGAGAATCGTGGGATCCGAAGCTTGTTTGGGTTGGAAGGAGCCCTAAAGATCATGCAGTCCCCTGCAAGGGCAGGGACACCTCCCACCTGGTCCCACCAGCCCAGGTTGCTCCAAGCCCCATCCAACCTGCCCTTCAACACTGCCAGGGATGGGGCAGCCACAGCTTCTCTGGGCAACCTGGGCCAGGGTCTCACCACCCTCAGAGTGAAGAATTTCTACCTAAGATCTCATCTCAGTCTCCACAGTGTAAAGCCATTCCCCCTCATCCCAACCCTCCCTGCCCTTGTCCCAAGCCCCTCCCCAGCTTTCCTGGAGCCCCTTCAGGCACTGGAAGCTGCTCTAAGGTCTCCCTGGAGCCTTTTCTTCTCCAGGCTGAACACCCCAACTCTCCCAGCCTGTCTCCAGAGCAGAGCTGCTCCAGCCCTCACAGCTACTTTGGACCCTCCTCTGGACACTCTCCAGGAGCTCCAAGAGGTCAGGCATTAGGAGGAAATTCTTCCCTATGAGGGTGGTGAGACACTAGAATAGGTTCCCCAGAGAAGCTGTGGCTGTCCCATCCCTGAAAGTAGGTATTTCCTACCAAAATGTTAATGTCCTTCAGATGTAATTGGTGCTATGTTAAAATAGTGTTATGCTAAAAAAAAAAATAATCAAAAAGGAAATCTGTGTATTTATTCTTGTCTTCTAGCTTTAAAATTAACATGAGGTAACTTGAACTTTCCGGTTTACTCTGGTGTCACAGCAGAGGACCTGATGTTACCTAGTGCAGTAGATGTTGAATACCTCTTTAGTGCCTCATCTGCTGTTCCAAAATGTTCCCCAGCTTTCACTGGCCAGCAGACAACAATGTTGAGCAAGGAAATGCTTTGTTTTCTCTTACTGACCTTTGCTTTCACTTTTACCTTTCAATGACTGCCTGGGCACAGTCAGCATTCCAAAGGGATGCACATGGAATATGTTGCCACTGAATCCCAGGTTGAGGATAACTGCTGGATGACAGAGAGGTCCCTGGCAGCAATTAAATTACTGGAGTGCACCACTTCATGTTTCATCCCTTCTGTGTTTTTCATCCTGATTCTTCCAACTTAGGCGCTACTGTTCCTCTTCTCCTTCCTTTCCAGGCACCAGAGCAATGGGGCAGTGATCTCCCGCTGTGGGCAGCCCGAGGTCAGCTGGTGGGGCTGGAGAAATGCAGATGATGAACACCTGGTCCAGTCTGTAGCCAAAGCCTGTGCCTCAGATTCAAGGTCCAACAATACCAAGTTAATGAACGGGAATTGTTCCAGAGATTTCTCCAATGGAGGGGACCTCTCTGATGTGGAATTTGGTGAGTTTGTCACTGTTCCTTTTCATAAAGGGCAGAGCTTTGTATAAAGCTTTCCTCTTACCTGGACTGGAACAGATTCAGTCCTTTGTATTAACCAGGCATCCTCCAGCTCCTGAGTGTGCAGTGCATGTGCACTGGGGGGCTTGAGTGCATCACTGTTGTAAACAATGGCAGAAGTTTCCTTTTAGTTACTCACCAATTGCATATCCTCTTCCTCAGATTCCTCCATCTCCAATGCTTCCGGAGCAGAGAGCCTGGCAATACAGCCCCAGAAGCTTCTGATCCTGGACGCACGATCCTACGCAGCAGCTGTGGCCAACAGAGCCAAAGGTGGAGGCTGTGAGTGCCCAGGTGAGCTGTGTTTCTTCAAGGTTTTTCCAGGAGGTGAATCAAAAGGATTTGTTCCAGTATAATTACACTGATACACTTCAGTCCTGTGGATTTCACAACTTGCAGGGATGCAAGTGCTGTTCATCTATGGGAAAGCTCTGGATCATTGCAGCTCTCCCTTAGCCCTTCAAAGGACAGGTTTAGCTGGTAATTGAGTCTGTTTCTCAGAGCATAAAATCAGCTGGTAACAACAGTGTTCAGTAAATGCTGAACTGTGTGGAATATGCTCATTTGCCTTCCCTTGCTGAGTCAAATATAAAAACTAGAGAGAGACAAAGGTGCCCAGTGTGCTAATGTCTAAAAAAAAATGTGAGCAAACTTGTAAAAATGCACTAAATGTAGAGGATAATAATATCCTAGAATGGTTGTGCAGAATGCAACTTTTCAGCATTTTTTCTAAAGCCAAAACATTTTTCAGCATTTATGTCATAACCCAGAGAAGCTGAAATCCTGATTAATTCTGCATTTGTAACACATTTCCAGTTATCAGTTTATGTTCTTTGGCACTTGTAAATTGTTGCTGTTATAAACAAGATACTATTTTATGGTCAACATTGGCTGTGACTGCAGCCTGTTAAAATTCCATGGGTGGAGAGTCTAGGAAAAAAACCCACACCAGACAGAAAGACTATAGATAACAAAAGCTATTCTGACTATATATTCCTGTTTTGGTCTTTGCTGCAATAGCTACACTTTGATACGTAGCCACCAGTAAGAAGAGATTAAACTTCCATTTAACACCTCAAAACTACTAAATAACTCCTCATTAGAGAATTACATTTCAAAACAGAAGAGCAACTTTGGCCCTGTATAGTGGTTCTTGAATTCTGTGGAGCAAATTTCCCAGCAGCATCTTACCATCACTTCATTTGACCTTCATGAAGTGCTTCCTTTTTGCTGACAAGTTTTCTCCAGGCATCACCAAGTTTGCTTCCCTCTCTCTGTATAAAAACTTCAGTTATGTTATTATTTCTTTTATTTAGAACATAATTCAGTACAAGTACAAAAATGCTGAACTGTCTGGAATGGACAGTTGCTTCTGACTGGAGTCCCATAGTCTATCACTCACAAGATGTTCTGCTTAGGGGCAGAATTTGTTGGGCTGGTAGCAGGAAATTAAATAATATGAAACATGCTCTTCTAAGAGACTACTGAACATTCTTGTGCAAGCACTCAACAGGTCGTATTCTGAATCCTGATGACATTTTTTTTTCCTCTTGTAGAAGAGGTCATTTTAGTAATCACTTTTGTCCAGACAGAAGTATCAGGACAGAGAAAACTAGGAAAGACTATCAAACTAGTGTTTTCCTGCATCTTCTTAGGGTGCTCCCTCTGCTTAGTGGTCCCTGTCCATATCCATAGTGCCTCCCCAGCACAGCAGAGTTGCATGGGTACATTCCACAGCAGTAGCTGAAAGCAGGCTCAGGAATTCCATCTATCTTCTGTTTTCCTGAGCTTTGGGTGTTTCTCACGTGTGTGATGCTTGTTCCTCATTATGGAAAAATTTGGAATAAAGCAGTGAATGAAGGAACCTTTCAACTATTTGAGTGGTTAGGAAAAGGAATATTTACATTATACAAAAATATACATTACAGAATCACATAGTGTGGGTCTTGAAAGGGACCTCTGGAGATCATCTAGTGCAGCCCCTGCCAGAGCAGGATCCCCTAAAGCAGATCCCACAGGAACACATCCAGGCAGGTGTGGAAAGCCTCCAGAGAAGTAGACTCCACAGCCTCTCTGGGCAGCCCATCCCAGGGCTCTGTCACCCTCAGAGTAGAGAAGTATTTTCTCATATTTAGATTAAACCTCCTGTGCACCAGTTTTTGCCCATTGCCCCTTGTCCTGTCTCTGGGCACCACTGAGAAGAGTCTGGCCCCATCCTCCTGACACCTCCTGGAGATACTGATCAGCACTGATGAGATTCCCCCTCAGACTCCTTTTCTCTAGACTGAACAGCCCTAGCTCTCCCAGCCTTTCCTAATGAGGCAGATGCTTCAGTCCCTTAATCATTTCAGTGGCCCTGTGCTAAACAGGTAAACTTTCTTTTTTTTGTAAACATTAGTTTACCAAATTTAAGAACATCCATAAATTATCAGTTAAGTACTGTTTGTGCTTCATGGTCTCTTAGGATGTTTCTTAGTCTTCGTAAAAACATTCTCTCACCTCAAGCACAGCAATATCACTCTTCCCATAGGTTTGTACTCTACTTTTTGTAACATGGAGTGAAACCCTGAAAGGAAATATACAAACACTTTGCTGACTATTCCCTGTTTTGATGTGCTGTGTTTTAATGTCTGGGATACCCACCAAACTCTTAAGTACTCCTTTGTCCTTTCAGAATATTCATAAATAGATTATTTCATCTGGCCACAGCAACAGTGGCTTGTTTGTGTGAAAAAAACCTCTTCTTTTAGAAATGAAGCTTATGTAATTTTTCATTTCTTCCCTCTTTTCTTGACATTTCCCTTCAGAATATTACCCCAACTGTGAAGTGGTGTTCATGGGGATGGCAAACATCCATTCTATCCGGAAGAGCTTCCAGTCGCTGCGTTTGCTCTGCACACAAATGCCAGATCCAGGAAAGTAAGTGGATATTTGGTGTTTTCTGCATTTGTTTACATGTTTCTGCAACTGGTTTCTTTTGCTGCTGATTTGTAAATGGAAATTCAGTGGGTTTTCCCGTGATGACTTGCCTGTGTAATAACACTAAGCAAAATATTTTCATTTCCTTGTGATTTGAGCTAAAAGAAGTAATTTAATTGGTTTATCATCATTGAAATGAACCTAGAAAATGAGATCTAAGGCTATAATGTAGCCTTTATTGATTCTAGAATATTACTACTTTCAGGTGGACTTCTAATTACTTAAGATTTACCTGCTGTTCCAGGTTCTTTAGTCTTTACAGCCTGGCTCTCCTTTGGGAAATTCTGGTGGCATTCCACAAACTTCATGCACTTCCAGTGTCATTTCAGAAGACTTGTTTCACAGTCCCCCAGAGCTGTGGGATCACTACCCTCTAATGGCCCTCCATCTCAGGAGCTTCTGAGGTTGGGTTTTCTTTAGGACACCATAGTTGCACCAGGCCTGTTTCCCCTGCCACTTCCCTACCTTGAATTTGCTGCTAAGAGCAGCAGGTGGTTTCATGGTTTCAAAGTAGATCCAGAATGGCGACCCTTAACTAACCTGGATATGCAGATCTGCACAGCTTAGAGGTTCTTAAGATACCTCCACCACACCTTGTAAAGCCTGGGAATAGTGGAGATGTGAGAGATTTCCCCCTTTCTTTGGCGCACAGGGTTGTCAGGGATGTATGGCAGAGTCCTGAGAGATGCCAGTGGTGCTGGGACTGCTGGGAGATCCGAGTCCTCAGCTCGGAGGAGAGACAGCAGAGGCTGCTGAAAGTAGTGATTACTTGAAAGATTAATTGCTGGTGACATGTTACACTCTTGTCTGAAGAACTGTTATTTAAACTTCTTGCAATTCTTAAGGAGCAAAGCAGAGACCAGAGAGGCTGTTCCTCAGCTGGCTGCCTGGTTTTGCTGCTTACAAATCTGGGAAAGTGTTAACAAGATGTAAATTAAACGTATTGAAGAATGACATTCACAACCTGTTAAAATAGGAGCTTTGGCATGGTGAATTCAAATGTCCAAAACATTTAAAAAGAGCAAACCTATCTTCCCTTGTTTTCCCCTAGTTGGTTATCAGCTCTGGAAAGTACCAAGTGGCTGCAGCACCTCTCTGTGCTGCTGAAATCTGCACTGCTGGTGGTTCACGCCGTGGACCGAGACCAGCGCCCAGTCCTGGTGCACTGCTCAGACGGCTGGGACCGGACCCCCCAGATAGTGGCACTGGCCAAACTGCTGCTTGATCCTTACTACAGGACCACGGAGGTTGGTAAACAGCTGCTGATGCATGAGCAGGGTGCTGAGTCTGGGTCGTTTTCTAAGGAAGTCTGGTTGTGGGTAACTAGACAAGGCACTAAAGTTAGCAGTTCTCCAGCAGACACGGCTGCATCCAGGCGTAAGCACAGCCTGTAAGGCAGGAGCAGATTTTATTTCCCCTCTTTGCTGTAATTGCACAGCCCTGGGCTATGCTCCCTCATATTTAGCTTAGGAATACGTTAGTACAAAGCACTAAGTGTTGCAGTTTCTATCACACCATGGCAGTTTCTCAGCCAGCTAGTGGTACAGAGCCTTTCTCTTTTCTAGGTTTCCCAACTCTGTTTTTTCAGTCTCACATTTTCATTGTCCTCTGTCAGTTATATTTCTTCTGTTTTTTCAGTCTGAATTTTTGTTTCCCCCATCACTTTTCAGCACTGTGGGATATGTGATGGCTGGATTCCATCTGCCAACCCACATTCAAGATGCCTTTGTTGTCTAGAACAGAAGCTTGTGTCTGAACACTGTGCTATAAACTGCTGCTTGAAGCCTTGGACACAGGAGGACCAGAAGTTTAATCCTTCTGGATGAAATTGTGGAAACTTCTCAGATACTTTTTCACATGGATTCTAGAAGTGTGCATCCTTTAGGTCAAAACATGCTGCCTGTCCTTGGCATAGAACTTTCTCCTGGTACCTCCTGAGAGTGCTGCATTCCTGTTCAAGGTGCAGAGTTCTCTACACACCCTTTGTCTTCTTTGTCACCACCACATCAGAGGAAACCATGAACTGTGCCTCTCTGTAAAAGGATCAGAAATGTTTAAGAAAATGAGTCTTCAGCACTGTCACATTTCAAGCTTATCAGCTATCATTCTTTTTGCTCTAATTACAGCCATTGACTTCATAAATATGCTTTACACCATTTCTCTCCACTAAGAATCAAACCCCTCCTAATCTGTGGTGGGTTTGAGGTCCTGCAAGCTGGAGTGTTGCAGGTGCTCAGCTGGGCACTGTTTTGAAACGTTCTTTGCCCTTTTCATTTGCATAAGAAATCATGCAACTTGACCTTTACTCAACCTTGTGACTGCTACATTTGGTAAACACACAGGCAAGCACTCTCAGCATGGATGCCCTTTTGAGGATGAATTGCTCTATGACAGATCTGCCCATCATTTTTAAGGGAGAGCTTTAAAATTCCCTCTGCTGTCCAGATGTTGGTTACCATGATCTGGAGGGTTTTGATCAGGGGGAGTTTCCTACTCCCTCCTGCCTAGCCAAGACAGGTCACATATCAGGAACTTCCATTCCAGTCACTGAGGACTTAATCTACCTTATTCCCTTTCCTGTAGGCTTGGGAAATCATACCTGTCCTCATTTCATTGTGCAGCATTTCAGGACACAGAGGCATTAGGTAAAGCAGTAAAGATAAGTAATGAGGCCAGTGCTGAAGAGGCCACGGTAACAGGGTGATTCCCACAAGTCTCAGACTGTCTTAGAAAACTGAACCAAAGCAAAACAGGAACTTCTCATCTGTGCTTTCCTTTCTGCAGGGTTTCCAGGTGCTGGTGGAGACAGAGTGGCTGGATTTTGGCCACAAGTTTGCAGATCGCTGTGGCCACGGCGAGAATTCAGATGACCTAAACGAGCGCTGCCCGGTGTTCTTGCAGTGGCTGGACTGTGTCCATCAGCTCCAGAGGCAGTTCCCTTGCTCTTTCGAGTTTAACGAAGCATTCCTTGTGAGTTGTGGCTTGAGAGATTGCTAAACCAGTACTAACATATTGTGGAACCCCGAGGGGTTTCTGGTTTTCCCATCTATTTGTGCTGTAGCCTGATAAAGGAAACAGGAGAACTGCCCAGAGAGAGTAGACAAAAGTACTTGTATATTTCCTATGACCTGAGGGCTGTTCACTTTTAAAACAGAGAGCCTTGAGAACTACTTTTAAACTTAAAGAAATAAGTGATATAAATTTAATAGTGTCACCTAAGAGATGCTGAAATAACTCTGCTATAATACATCAAAACAGCATGAAAACCACCAGTTACTGGCAGTAAAACTTCCCCCTACTTTGATCTTGTTTTGAGTTGAAGACTTGTCCTCTAAAAACAACCTCCCCTTTACCTTTCCATTCAGTTTTTCTGCTGAAAATATGTAGGATATATGAGCTATGTTTCTTTTCTTTTGAAGAGGACAGCTCTCCTAGGAGAAATTTGCCTGGGATGCTCAAAAATCTCTTCTCAAAGCTGGAACACAGGTCTTTGGGAAAGTGGCAGTCACTGACTGCAGGACTAGTAATCTGAAGAATAAAAGTTTTTATGTAGTGCCTGATCTACTAAGAGATTTAAAGCACATTCCTGTGATTGTGGTTGACTTGAATTACCACTTGCCAGCTCAGCCGTGTAACCCAGGGTGTGCACAGTCCTGGCTGAGCTCAGTTGTGAAATGACATACAGAAGTTTATAACTGGTTTCACAGCACACTGCTAATCTGCAGGAGCTGTGTGTGAACATACCCTTAGGATCCTGGTCTTTTTTGAGTAAGCCCCTTAATTTATAAAAAGACTGAAGTACTTGTTTTCATTTAAATGCCTGAATAATCCAATGGAAGTAATTTCTGTGCTTAAAGTTAAGTTTATATTAAGCTATTTTGTCAGACTGAGAGCACAGCATGGAATGAATAATGATCAGGATGTGTGTGCTGTGTGCATTTATACCAGTGTCCAGAAATTAACATTTTTCCCCATTATTCTTTTTCTTACTGTGCTGCAGTAATGTTTTGTAACAGGTATCATGATCCTCTTCTCTGCCTATCCAGAAGGCTGAGTTTGAATCAGCAAGAATTTTACACTTGATTGGGAACAAATACTTGTCTTTTTTCTGAGTTTTTTTAGTTCTGATTTTGGAGGATTCTGCTCTGGATTTCTAAGGAGGTGTGCAAAAAATGCTCAGTATATTTGCACAGCAGTTTCTGGGAACGGGGTGAAGGAAAGATTTGTTGCTTCTTAAGCCCGAATGTTGATTCTCACTTTATTAAGCTGATACCTTCTGCAATGTGACAGTGTCTGTGTTGGTCTGTGCAGGTCAAATTGGTGCAGCACACCTACTCCTGCCTCTTTGGTACATTCCTGTGCAACAATGCGAAAGAGAGGGGAGAAAAACACACTCAGGAACGGACCTGTTCTGTCTGGTCTTTGCTGCGGGCAGCAAACAAAGCCTTCAAAAACCTGCTCTACTCCTCCCAATCCGAATCTGTATGTATCCTTCATTCCCCACCACGTGGGGAGAATCCCTCTGGGGGCTCCCAGGTATCCTGTTCTTAAGTGTGTGCCCAAGCTTGTAGGAGTGGGATGTATCGTGCAGAAGTGTCCTCATGAACACACTGTGGGGATGGGCCTTTCCAGAACAGTGCTCAGCTCTCCTCACAGGTGCTTACCTTTGAACACTGACATTTCAAGCCTTGCATTAAATTGGCTGATATTTGAGGATTGTCAACTGCAACCCTAGGCTGGAAGTGTATTTTTTGTAACTAAATGTTTTGCTTTATTTTTTGAAGTAGAAAACATTTTGCTGTTTGACTGATAGACCTTTCTAGAGAACTAAGCTGTGTCAGAGGTAAAACTGCAGAAAGACCTAGCCACTGTGCCCATATTCATCTGAAATCTAAACACAAAAAGTATCTCAGATTGTTTAGTCTATCTTCATTTCTCTTAAGACTTCCACATTTTCAGTGCAGCTCCTCTGTGGTAACAGGTGACTGGAGCTTCTGGGAGGGGCCTCACCTTTTTGTGTATGTGATAAAAGTGCATGTGAAGCATTGAGGGATGCAGAGTGGTGGGCATGTGGACAATCATCAAATGTCATCATGATTAGGGCAGCAAAGACTTCTATAAATATTTAAACCCTTTTTGTTTATAAAAGTATCAGATACCATAAACCCAACTGCAAGGACTCTGCAGTGTTTTTGTATATGATAGATGTGGCTTTTAATGCTTAGAGTAAAATTAAAACCTGGCTTAGTAGGGAAGAGTTTATGCCGACATTTGTTACAAAAAGAGTAATTTTATATTCACATCAGCCCTCTGTCCCTGTCTGTCTCCCCTGGATGTGCAGCCACAGGCAGCACCAGAGAGATCCCTTCAACACTTTGCAGCCTGACACAGTCAGCATAGGAGCAGACATGGTAGCTGAGACCTTGCAGAGAAATATGGCTCCTGAGGACTTTCAGAGCTCTGGATGCATCTACATTTTCCCTGAAAATGCCTGCAGGTTTCCCCAGGACAGCTCAGAGTGCTCATAAAGCAGATGCTGTGGACAGGTTGTCTCCTTGGGCTGCCCTTCCATGCCATGTCCTGTGGTGGAGGTGCAGGCTGGGTGACCTGGCCTCTGTTCTCAGGGAATACTGCACTGCAGTGGACTGAGCTAATTAGGATAGTCTGGCTGTATGTGGGAGTTCTGGTGATTTCCTGCCTTGAGTTCATCTTTTTGTGGTTTTCTTGAGTGTTTAAAAGGTGCCTCTGTGATGTAGCCACATCTGTTGTAAAACTGTAGTCGTTCAAGAGCAGCATCCACCACACCAAGCCACCCCACAGCAGCATCCACCACACCAAGCCACCCCACAGCAGCATCCACCACACCAAGCCACCCCACAGCAGCATCCACCACACCAAGCCACCCCACAGCAGCATCCACCACACCAAGCCACCCCACAGCAGCATCCACCACACCAAGCCACCCCACAGCAGCATCCACCACACCAAGCCACCCCACAGCAGCATCCACCACACCAAGCCACCCCACAGCCCTCTTCCTGCTCTGTGACAGAAAAACCTGGCTATTCTCTGCCTTTGTCTGCATTTGCACAAGGAAGTTGCCTGAGAAAACATGGGAATTGATGGAGCGACCCAAGGTGTTTTTAAATTTTAACAGCATATTCCACAGTCAAGGAATTCCTTTTAAGAGCAAGCTGTCTCTTCAGCAAAGTATTTCTGCATGTTCTTAATTTTTACCATATGAGTGCTCCCATGAAAAGCAGGGTTAGCTTTGATGAACTGGAGCCTGCAGGAAGAGGTTATTAGTTCAGCCCTCATTTGGCAGGGTGAAATGTGCACCAACAATGGCCCACTGAATTCTTCAGCAGTTTAAATGGCTCAGGAGCATTATTAAGGTGCAGATTCACACAGAGCACATTGCAGTAATTCATTCATGAGAAGCTGAAAGCCAGCATTGTCATGTCTCAGCCTCTGTCTCAGAAAGGAAAGATAATTATACATCCAAGTGTAGCTGATTAAAAATGCCACTGCTGCTCCCTGGCCTTCCAAGGCACTGGAGATCAGCAGAGCCTCCTGGCTTCACACCTCAACAGCAGACTGCCCCAGGCAGACCTGAAGATTTCTCTGCACTCTGAGGTTGAGCAGATCCCTGTTCCTGAGCTCTGCCTGTTCTCCCCTCAGGTGCTGTATCCCGTGTGCCATGTGCGGAATTTAATGCTCTGGAGTGCTGTTTACCTGCCCTGCTCCTCCCCCTCCACACCTGCCGATGACACCTGTGCCCCATACCCTGCTCCAGGCTCTAGCCCTGAAGATCAGCCTCTGGGCAGGTGAGCCTAGAGCCCAGAAATCCCATCCTGTAAAGTAAGATCAACAGAGAATATTGTGGGATATAAAGAGGAGGATACTTGGGGTGGGAGGGAGGGCTTTTTCACAGGGTTATTTGGGGGACTGTTTGACCTGCCCAAAAGCAGGTTGTCTTCAGTTTTGAAGGCTGTTGTTTCAGAGGTGATAGCATAACAGAGTGAAGATTATTAAGCTCTGGGTATTCCATAGGCTTGTAGGATTCCTTCTGTCCTGGTGGGCCCCCGCCCCCCCCCCCCCCCCCCCTGCCGATGACACCTGTGCCCCATACCCTGCTCCAGGCTCTAGCCCTGAAGATCAGCCTCTGGGCAGGTGAGCCTAGAGCCCAGAAATCCCATCCTGTAAAGTAAGATCAACAGAGAATATTGTGGGATATAAAGAGGAGGATACTTGGGGTGGGAGGGAGGGCTTTTTCACAGGGTTATTTGGGGGACTGTTTGACCTGCCCAAAAGCAGGTTGTCTTCAGTTTTGAAGGCTGTTGTTTCAGAGGTGATAGCATAACAGAGTGAAGATTATTAAGCTCTGGGTATTCCATAGGCTTGTAGGATTCCTTCTGTCCTGGTGGGATGTAAGCTTTCATTTGATTGTCTTGGATTTGAGTTCTTTTTCCCTGTTGCATAACCATGTCTTTGCTTTTTTGTACAATGATTCTGAGCACATGTTATTAGGAGGTGGGAGCAGCCTGTAAGCATTTGTGCTTTGTGGTAAAGGGATTATTCTGGGAACGTTTGAAGTCTGATTGAACATATTTTCCTGATGGCAAACAAAGCAAGTAGTGAAGCAGCTCTGCACTACAGATGGTCACAATGTGCTCCTAGATAATACTTCACAGAAGTCCATTAGTTAGCAGATTGTTACCATCCTAATTGTGGGGGGGAGTTTTTAAACCATAGTAGCTAAATGTTTAGGAAAAGAAAAAAAACAAAAAAGCAAAAAAACAGCCCCCTGACTTTGGATTCTGATGGTTTGTACCTTTCTAGGTTACCAAAGACAAGATCATTTGACAATCTGACAACAGCCTGTGATAGCAGTGTGCCTACAGCCAACCGACGTAGCAGCGACCCCAGCCTCAACGAGAAGTGGCAGGAGCACCGGCGCTCCCTGGAGCTCAGCAGCCTTGGGAACCCTGGGGAGGATCCCTTTGATGGAGACAGCCTGAGCAAGCAAGGCAGGGCTCCCGTTGGAGCAGAGCTCTCTGTTGCAGCTGGTGTGGCAGAGGGACAGATGGAGAACATTTTGCAAGAGGCCACTAAAGAAGACGTTGGTCTGGAGGAACACTTAAAGGGTAGCTTAGAGACTGTAGGTAAAGGGGATGAGATTGGCCTGGATAAGGAGAAGAGAACTGAAAATCCACATGGGTATGTCAGTGACCTCTGTGAAAAGGCTGAGGCAAATAAAGGTGTTGTGATGAACAATCCAGCATCCAATCCACATCCAGTTTCACAAGGTGCTTCTGACCTTAAAGGACAACAAGCTGAGCATGCTGATCTCAGCAGTGCTCTCCAGAAGTTACCTCAGGTGAAAGGACTACAGGCTGCTCCCTTGGAGGCCTTTGTAAATAGAGACACTCAAAAGAACACAGAGGAAGAAGGTGTGAGCAAACTTGAAGGAGAAGCAGAGGGCCTGCACAACCCAGCCAGCCTGCCATTACCTCTTACAATCCCACATGAGGCAAGAACATCCAACATTGAAAGTTCTACAGAAACCTTAACAGAGAGCGAAGCAAAGCAAGATCTCCTTCCTAGGGGCCCTTGCCATAGACCTCACCTGGTGGACAACAGTGCTGATGGACTTTCTTACACTATGGAAAACAGGCCCGAGGGGGAGAACACGCTAGAACTGCAGAAACTGGGAACAAAAGTACATAGGACTTCTGGTAGCAGCAACACACACATCCCGATGCCTTCCCCTTGTGCCTTGCCTTTAGCTGAATGTAAAGATGAGATTGTGTGTAATGGAGAGCTGGAGCCTGAGAACAAGATGAGTGAGAAGCCTGCAGGGTTTGGTGTCACCCAGAGGTTCCACGCCACCAACGGACACTGTGTGAACGGAGAGGACGGCCGGCTCAAGGCCTCTCTGAGCCGGCAGGTCTCCACGGCCAGCTGTAGTTCTGCACAGTTTCACCTGAGGAACTTGCACCAAAAATGGATGTTCAGTCATCTGGGTAAGCAGCAGGCAGCCAGCAGCCCTGACCAACCTGCCCGAAGTCACCTGGACGATGACGGGATGCCCGTCTACACCGACGTGATCCAGCAGCGCCTGCGCCAGATAGAAACTGGCCACCAGCAAGAGGTGGAGACCTTGAAGAAGCAAGTGCAAGAACTGAAGAGCCGGTTGGAGAGCCAGTTCCTGAACAGCTCCTTACGTCTCAATGGTGATTATGGAGATGAAGTGGTAAGTGAAATGGTAACTGGGCCTCTGCTGGAAACAGTGGGCTAGTTCGGCACCTTCTGGAGCTCACCGTGTTGCCAGCTCTGGTTCCTGGGTCAGACAGTGATTTTTTTGGCCAGGCAGGCTTTTGTAAAATTCTCAAGGTCATTCTGAAAGGGCAGACAACTGAGTGCACGGCTGGTGGCAATGAGTGATGACTGTTTTCACTGTATTTCAGTTGGACCATAAATGGACCAAGGGTTTGTTTCAAGGTGGGTGTTTCACAGCCAGACTCAAACACCTGTGTTGGCCTTTTCCCAAAACCCATTTGTTTTACTGTTGTTTTCATATACAACCAAAGACTTTTTTTTTTAAGGACAGGAGTGTGTCCTTCACTGGGACCTCATCTTCTGGTACTCAGACTAAGAAAGATGCAGCAGTGGCTGCTCTGTGCTCTCAAACCCAGAAGTTCCAGCCATCCCCTTGTCAGGTGGCTGCCCAGCTCAAGGCTCATTAGCTGTAATGAACTAAGATCTTTAGTGACAGTGAGGTTTGTTTGTTGTTTTTTTTCAACAAATTAGGGATTTTAAGGGAGCTTATAAACTGTTTGTGCTTTTATTGCAAGTGTTTTAAGCCATTAAAGTAGAAACTGAAGTTTGAGGCATGATTCAAGTACAGTACACTCCTTTCTGTAACAAGTAAGTTATCTATGTAGTTGTGGTTGCAAAAGCAATTTTAGAATCAGAAAATAAATAAGTGTAATTCCAAGTTCAAGATCTTAATAGCTAGAAAGTTTTCTAGATGCCTTTCTAAGTCTTGAGCCCATTTTTTTTGAAGTTGCTTCTCCCCAGCCTGTTTTTTACTGAATTTCTCCTCCTCTTTTGACTAATAAATACCAATAAAATGTCAGAAGTGGTGCAGTCACTGGCCTTGTACTGTTGCTGGAAGGTAGCAGTGGTTTAAGAGTGAGCAGGAACCTGTTCTTTAGAAGCCTTCAAGTTCTGTGGATTGCTGCAAAACTTGGTTTTTCAAAGGCCAAATATTCCTGGTTCAAAGAAATGTAGAGGGGAGAGATGCTTGGGGAACAGGCAAGAATAGGGGGAGGGAAAGGGGCACAAGGGGGAAGATGAGGACACAGAATCTCTGGGTTTGTATCTTCTTGTGGTTTTGAATGCTGGGCAGAGCCTTGGCCCTGAGGTTGATGTATCAACACCCATCCAAAAGTTCATTTTCCTACCTGCACATCATAGTGGGCTTGATATGCCTGCAAAATTGAAAAAAAAATTACAAGGGGTTTCCAAGTTATGTTTGTTTAATATTGGGTAGAAGTGGCAGAGGTGCTGGATAGTCCCAGGTACGTTTGTTGTGGAAAATATCCTGAGCCCTTTTGGCTATTCCCATTGGAGACAGCAGCACTGAGAGCTCCTTTTGGGCATCCATGCCAGCTTGGCTGAGTGTGGCTCCTGCCTCTGGCAAAAGCTTGGATTCCTTGGAGAAATTTGGTGCTTTGGTTTCATTTGTTATAATCCCATTTTTTAAGAGCCTTCATGAACTGGAGTTGCAGGGCTGGATGTGAGGCTGCACTGCCTGGTACAAAATTCACCTATTTGAAGAAACTGATCTGTCTTCTATTTGTGCCTCAGCTTGGGAGCAGCAGGTGTTCTGTGGAGCTCCAGAGGTGCCCATTCCTTAGGCACACAGAGACAAACTCAAGATTTCTTGCTATTTTGAACATCCTTTAAGGGCTGGCTGAGTTTTAAGTCAGTTAAAATATAACTCAACCTGGCTTGACTATATTAAGGAAGCATTATTCTCCTCCAAAATACATATGGAATATATGGAATATGTATAGCTCAAATTCTGAGTTTCCCATGTGTGACTTGGCTTATATTTCCTGGAATTTTTGCTGACAAAAGGTTATAGGTATTTCTAGTATTAGTTTTGAAAGTGAAACAACCTTGGAAAGGAAACAAAACCATGAAACTGGAGCCACTGACAGCAGCTTTTTTTGGTTAATCACCCAAAGTGTTGCCAGAACCCTGTGCTAACACAGTAGAAAGCAGATTTTGAATCCATTCATTCTACCTCACATCATCCTGTAGCCAGAGGATCAAAACCTGACCTGGTGGGAATTCACCACTGCACAAACCACTTCCACACGTGCCATGTCTAGTCCAGGCCAAAAAATATTCTGCCTTTGCTGCCTTATACGTAGGTGACTGATGACATTCCCCCTTCCAGTGCAGACATCACCTGCTCTTTTTTAGCAGGAGAGGCCCTTTCCAGTGCTCCCCACAGCTGCCCAATTGTATTTGTACAGAAGCAGGACTATGGGAAGGTTCTGTTCATCTGTGTTTGTTTGCCAACAGACTTCTATACCCGACTCGGAAAGCAATCTGGATCAGAACTGCTTGTCTCGCTGCAGCACAGAGATTTTCTCTGAAGCCAGCTGGGAGCAGGTGGATAAACAGGACACAGAGGTACAGACTAAATCCCTGTAAATCACTCCTTCTTCCAGTAGGATGGAATATTCATAATTCAAATTATCCTACGGCCTGTGGTCACTTGCCACTTCTTGTGAACTTTCTTCCTCGCATTTCACTTGTCTCTTGTACTTTGAATCTCAGTACCTGTGCCTATGAGCCCTCTGCTGTGTGTGAAGTCTCTGAGGAGCTGTGGAAGGGATGTTTAGCTGATGGAGCCTTAGGTGGACACATATTTGATGAATATTCTTGGCCTGAATACTTCTAAAGCACAGAAAAAAGAAACAGGGCATTGGACTTAATGACTTAATTTCTGTTCATCTGAAGGAATTTAGCGTGTCTGTTCTCAGAGGGAAAGTTTCTGTCTGTCTTCAATTGTTGCAAACACTGAATTGGTGCTTTTAAACAGAACAAGTACTTCCCTTGTGGGGCTGTGCTTTGAATTTGTGAGCTCAATGAAATGTTTCTAATTAATTGCCCTCTGGTCTGTCCATTCTCCCAGGTGACACGATGGCTCCCAGACCACCTCGCTGCGCACTGCTACGGCTGCGACAGCACGTTCTGGCTGGCCAGTAGGAAGCACCACTGCAGGTAACCACTGAGGACAGCAGGGAGGGAGGCATGGACAGAGCTTGTTTTCTTCCCTCTTCCAGGAAGGGGCTTTTGCCCTTTTGCCACATTCCTTTCCCAGGGGTGAATGTCAGACTGAGTGCTTTAGCATGGGACTGTACACACTCCTGAAGGAACAGAGAGCTTTGGGAGAGCAGAACATTTTGTCCAGTTCATGCAGAGTATATATTTAAAAAGCCAGATTTTTGTATCTGCTCCACCCTGGCCTAAACAGATCCTGCCTCTTTTCCTCTAACTGGATTTGAGGGCAGATGGCTGTTTAGCTTTTGAAGAGGGTGTAAGTAATAAAAAAATACAGGTTTATCATCTTAGCATTCAGTAATTCCATACTGCAACTATATAAATAGCATCTTCTTCCCATTACTGGTTGTAAACCTGCACCTTCCCTTCTCTGACCACTCTTTC
>NW_009953108.1:141353-147499 GCF_000747805.2 Chaetura pelagica | reverse complement strand
CATTAAATTGCTCTTGTAAGAGGAGCTGAGAAGGACACCTCTGTGAGATCAAACTTTTCTGGATTGTTCTTTGCCAGGCGTGTGCTCAGCAGAGGCTGCACCAGATAATGAAGGCAGCAGGGGCTTAATGCCAGACAGGCCTTTTGATTAGATCACACTCTAGTTAAAAGACAGAGAATGTCAGATTCCTAAGTTCTGTTTCAAATAAATGCCTATTCCTGATTTCAGGACATGAGAAAACCATTACAAGAACCATGACTTGATAAAATGGCAGTTACCTCATTTTTGATGCTTCATTGTTTTTTGAAGTTGTAGAGAATTATAAACATCTTTCTTGGGTTCTGTCCATTTTGTGTTTTGCTCCATTTAGTTTTGCAGAGATAAACAAACCCAGGGAAGAATGAACAGAAGTTGGATGGCTTTTTCATGTCCACTAATTTTGTGTAAATTCATATGTCTTAAGGCTTCAGATGAAGCATATCATTACCAAGCATACAGTTGTACTCATCTGAAGGGTTTTATAAGGGTTAATATGGTGTTTTTCCTTGTCCCTCTCCTGGTGGTGTCTGTGGTGAGGTGTGCCAGCCTGCCTCCCCAGGATGGACAGGACATTCCCATTTCCTAGGCTGGGTTCTGGAGCTAGCACATGGATGCCCCCAGGATGCCCCATCCCCCTGAGGAGTTCACATTGACTCCAGGCTTCAATTTTGGTTGCAGATTTCCCTGTAGTGTCTTTGTTTCTTCAGCTTTTACATGTCTGCCCTGGCCTGACCAGGCTGGCCAGGTGAGCTCTGGTCCCTACCAGGGTAGGGACCCATAAGGAAAGGCAACCAACAAGGACACCAGGTATTACTGCAGTACCTGTTTCAGGAAGCCAGTGATGGTGGCAGTCTGCTCAGCAGTTCCTGAGATGAAAAGCAGCTGAACCCACCCTCCCATAAGGCCTTGAGCAGGATGAAAGTGTCCAGCTCCCTTCTGCTGTTTGCTGCTCATCCTCATTCCCCTCTGAGCTCTCTCTCCCCTCCTTGCAGGGACATTGACCGTGTTGATCAGATCTGGTGAGCATTTACAGCAGCCTCTCTCTGTTGTCTGTCTGCCTTTTCTTGGTAACTTCTCCAAACTAACTTGGTGTGTTCCCTCTCTTTCACTTGCCTAGAAGTCACTAGAAGCAAGCTGTGGGTGATGAGCACAACCTGTTGGGTGTGCAGGTCTGGGCCAACAGGCCTCTCTCTTCACAGAAAGGCTTTTAGGACTTGGCTTTTGGTAGCTTGAACTGGGATGCAGATCACACTAACACCCTCAGTGAATTGTGTGTTTGAGTAACAGAGAATGCTTCACTCCTAACTGAGGAGAGACTGTCCTCCAAGTTTAGCCACATACATTTATTTTTTCTTTTCCCTTTTTTGCCTTATTTCTGGGAGAGGTTGACATGTCACCAGACTGTTCTAATATTGCTGTGAAATAGGTTGAGGAAAAACCTGCCACTTATTTTAGAAGGACTGAAAATCCTGTGGCAGGAGCAGGTGATGCAGAACTGGTGGAGGGTTAGTATCACCAAAACCAAATGGATGAACACCCACAATTTAGTGACAAGAGGAGGTATTGGTAGCATGAATTGAAGTCCTCAAAGGAGCGAGTTCACTTTTCCAGCCTGTTTTTTGATGTCTAATTTCTCAAGCAAAGCAGAGGACCACCAGGATAGAAAGAATGAGTTGTTCAGAGCTTCCTGAAGCTCAGGGGAGAACAGTTCCAGAACACTGTTATCTATCCCAGAAGGATAAAACAACAACAAAACCTCAAGCATATGTTAGGAAGCTGGTGAGCTACAACAAACAGATATTTGTTTTAATCCCTCTGGTTCTTTTTTGACCTCATCCATCACCAGTGAGCTTCTGCCAGATAATTGTGCTTTGAGCAGCAGAGGTGTGGGCTGTCAGAACTGCTTTTCTGCAGGGTGTTTCTGTTCAGCACCTCCTAGGACTGGTTTTACTCCTCCTGCTTTTTTTCCTGATAGGAATTTTTAACAGGGTCCTTAAGAAGCCTTCAGAAGCACTGCGGAAGGGCTGGCCCTTGTCAGCCTCCTGGTGCCAGGGTTTGAGCCCAGGAGCTGAGAAAATCAGCCCATTGAAGTGAGAAATGGGATTTCTTTGCTGCCTCTTTCCCCACCAGTGACCAGCAGCTGGCAATCTTGTCTCTTGGCAAGGAAGGATTAAGCAAAGCTGCCTGGGCAGGACTCTCTGTCAGTCTCTTGGCAGCCACAAAGTTTGTTGAGTGCAGAACAACAGCGGCACAAAATCCTGATGCCGAAGAGTTAACAGAAAGGGCTTCAGGTGTGGAGGTAAACTTGCAGAAGTCAGGTCCCTGGGGAGCTGCTCTGAACTCCTGGCAAGGATGGAGGAGTTTGGAGGACAGGGCACTGCAGTGCAGGGCAGCCTGGCAGGGGCTGAGAAGAGCTAATTGTGCTGGAGATGTGAATGGGATCCCTGCCTCCTGCGAGGTGCATGTGCCTCCCCCAGCTGGCAGCTGACACCTTGTGCCTGAGCCCAAGCACCCACAGCAGCCTTCCTGCTGTTTCCAAGCATGGAATGTCTGGCTGCTCCTCTTCTGGCTTTGCATGATCCTTGTTGACTCAGTTTACCTCGTGCAGCAGCGTGGGAGCGCCGGGAGCAGCAGCAGGGCCGGCGCTGCTGGAGCAGGGGAGGAGGCAGCAGCCACCCCTAGGTTTAATTTATTTCATCTGTCTGGTGGTTGAACTTCCCAGCAGTGCACTTGAAAGGAGCAGAAGAAAATGTCTCTGTGCTGGTGCTCATCAGCACACACTTTTAGAAGAGTAATGGGGCAGAGTCTCCTCCCAGGATTGCAGTATCCAGTCTGTGTCTAAGGCAAAGCTGGATCCATGAGCAGGGCCAGAATTCCACACTCCACACATCCCTGTGGAGGAAGGTCCTTGGTTTGCTCCCTCTCAGCTGTGTGTCCCCAGGGTGGCAGTGACAGGGTGAGCAGCACCATGCCTGAGCTCTTCTGTGGGACATGGCAGAGAGCTTCCTCCAACAGGACAAGGGACAATGGGCACAAGCTGGAGCACAGGAGGTTCAAGCTCAATGTAAGGAAAAGTTTCTTTCCTGTGAGGGTGACAGAGCCCTGGGACAGGCTGCCCAGAGAGGCTGTGGAGTCTCCACCCCTGGAGACATTCCAAACCCATCTGGATGTATTCCTGTGGGATCTACTGTAGGTGATCTTCTCTAGCTGGGGGTTGAACTAGATGGTCTTCAGAGGTCCCTTCCAACTCCCCCACTCTGTGACTGTGGAGGCATAAGTCCCAGTGTGGGACACGATGGTGCTGCACAGAAGAGCCATCACTGTGGAGATGTCTAACAAATTTTATACCATCATTTGCTTTGTGCTCCTTCCTGGTGTCCATTCCCCAAAGCTCTGCTTCAGTTCCAGAAGCTCAGGGCTGTCTTTGCAGGCTCCTGGTACTTGGGGAGGAACAACTGCAGTCTCCAGGGTTGACCCCATCACAACACTATGAGTAGTGAAATTGTAGAACTCGGAGAACTTTGTCCAACTGCTTCTAATATTTTCTTTTTCCATTTCTTCTCTGTTCCTGACACAAGGAATTGTGGAAATGTGTTCTGCTCCAGTTGCTGTAACCAGAAGGTGCCCGTTCCCAGTCAGCAGCTCTTTGAACCCAGCAGAGTCTGCAAATCGTGCTACAGCAGCTTGCACCCCAGCAGCTCCAGCCTTGATCTTGAACTGGATAAACCCATCACTGCCACCTCAAACTAATGTTCCAGCCCCAGTGCAGCGGGAGTAGCCATGCCCACTCCTCCCAGTAGATTCCTGATGGGCTGAGGCTGGGAGGCTGTGGGAGCCATGCACTTTGGAGGTCGGGGCATGGGACACTGCTCGGTGGGACAGAGCTCCAGGACGTACCGCTGGATTGTGGGATTCTCCTTTCCCAGCTCTTCCCCCTTTCCTTCCTGTCCTATCTGTGTGTATGTTGTCTATGCGTGCGTGTGTGTATATATATAATAATATATATATGTTTGTTTGCTGGAAGATTGTGGAAGTGGGATGGGAACTGGCCCAGAGCCAGAACTCCCCTTTGTATTTAACTGTCCCACTGCTGAACTGTTGCAGACAGACAATGTGGAGGAAAGGAGAGGGGGGATCAGCCCAGCCAGCGTGCGCGGTGTGAGTACCTGTAGCGTCAGCGCTAGTGCTTTCAATCACTCCTCTTAAACTTCCAAACAAGAAACTGCTGTTTGGGAACCTGTTGCTGCTAGAAGAAATGGGAATCTCTTTCCCAAGAGAGCACTCTCCCTCTCTGTTCTTAGAGTGGGCTTAGTTACCCTGGCTGTGGGAAGGGGGAATGGCTCCCGGAGCTCCCGGTGGCTCTGTCCTCGCACCCACCGGTTCCGCTGCGGCTCCTCCCGGATCACCCGGACAGCACTGGCTGGGGAAGCATGTGCCTGTTGGAGAGGCAGGATGGGGCTGGAGGGGCTCCAGCTGAGGTGGGGTCTATGCTGGCACCTCTCTCTCAAGTTCTGTAAATGCAATTCATTATTTAAACCCGAGTGGGAAAGTAGGAGACCATCAGCTTCTGTCCTTGCCCCTCCGGAGGGCTCACCCAGTGCAGCTCCCCGAGGAGCAGGCACTTGCTGTGGTTCTCACAGACAGGCCCTCCAGCTGTGCCCAGACTCGCACTTTAATGAGACTGTCCAAGCCAAGGGGACACACTGGGGTGTTCCCTGGGCTTGGTCCCTGAGGTGCACCACTGGGGCTTCTCATGTTCCTGGGATGTCTCCTCTTTCAGTCTCTATTCAGTATACTCCAGATAGGAAAAACCTGCCTGCGAATTTTATAAAGACCTGGAATACGTCACGGATTCCCTTTCTTCCTTCTGCCCCAACCTGAGTCACTTTCCAAGTCACCTCATTAAAGTGTGAATCTCCTGAATATGTTTTACAGTGAGTGTTGGGTCCTCATCCCCTTCCCTTCTCCAGAGCCCGGTGCAGCTTGGCAAGGAAGAAACAGAGATCCTGCTGCACAGGGGCTTGCCCAGACACACTTACAGCTGCTCTTGTGACACTCTCAAGAACAAAACAATCCTGCTGGAGTATTTGAGAGTTTTAAATACAAAAATCTAAGAAACCTTGGGAAGGGAGTGCTTCCCTTCCCTGGAATGTCAGAATCACACAATCCAAAGCAAGTATCACACGGAGAAAACCATCTCAGATTATTGGTGAGCTCTGATGGGGAGGAGGAATGTCAGGGTGTTTCATTGGCAACTTTGAACTTCCCCCACCCATTGCAAGGACTGTTAAGCTGCTGCAGCCTGAGCTGAGGATTCACAAGACAAAAATGAATGTCCCAGGAGGCTGGTTGAGCCTGGCAGGCTGAGCCCGTACGGGAAGGGGGGGTCTGGTAACGAAGCATCCAGGGATCTCCCCTGGCACGGGTTTCAGAATGTTTTTCAAAGCATCAGGAGGGAAGAGCAAAGGAATAGATGGGTTCTGTGGTCGAGTTGTACCCTAGGAGTGTTTGTTCCTAAAGCAGTGCAGTGGGGGGCTGGGGTAGAGCTGTAGGCATCACTGCTCTGTGTCAGGCAGACACAGCTGGAGTGGGAACGGGGTAACGCCCAGCCCTGCCCCCCGGGGGGTGGGTAGAGGTGTGACTTTAGGGGCAGGGGTAGTTCTGCACACTAACATTGTGTGGGTTTGTGGTGCACATAGACAGTCAAAAATAAGTCTAAGATTCTGCAGTTCCTAATGACAGGTGCCAAGAGGTTATGATACGGGTTTTTGGGGTCTGTGATGTACAGTGTGAATAAATGCTTGCAGCTCTTAGTCTTTTTTTGATCGATGAAGCACTTTTTTAATTAATATTATATTTCTTTGTATGTAAAGGAGGAACCAGTATCTCTCCATAGCTGTATATATAACCCTTCTCTCCTAAAGAGAGTAAAGTGCTCCTATATTTTTCATTTTTGTCAAAGTGAGAAGTAAATACTTTAGAATTGTTAAATATATAAATAAAAGTGAATAAAGTTTAGACTTTTGCATGGGAGCATTTGCTAACACACTTTCTAATTTTTTAATTTTTCTTCCCTGTCCTTCTTAGGGAATATATTTGAGGTTCAG
>NW_009953108.1:117265-141341 GCF_000747805.2 Chaetura pelagica | reverse complement strand
GCAGGAACAACCTTTGATCACAGAGACTGAAGCCAACCTCCCAGTCCTTTCTTTTCCACTATGTGTCTTTGCAAGGAACAACAAACTGTTGCTCCTAAACTGAGAAGAAACAAACATCTTAAGCTTGGCTTGCCTGGAGCAAGAGTCCCAGGGAGGGGGAATTGACCCAAACCTCATGCACCACCAGGGCTCAGCAGCACCATCCCAGTTCTCGGGCTGGGAGCTGTGTAAGAGTCTCCTCTGCCTCGGTCTTGTTCCCCTTTACTGACCATCATCTTTCAAAGTGTGGATCCCAAGGTGTTAGCCCAGAGGCAGGAGTGGCTCAGGCTGCCAGGGAATTCCCCCCAGCTCCCCGTGACCCTTGGGAAGGGAACTGAGCCTGGAGCAAGTGCTGGGGGAGCAAAGAGCTGGGGTCTCATTTGCACATTTTCTGCCGTATCCTCAATGCTGGATGGTGGGGCTGTGGCTCTTTGGGAACAAACCCAACTTGCTCAGGTTCAGTATCTTTTAAGCTTTTCCCAAAGGATGGAAAACTCAACTGCTGTTTGTCCTGCAGAAGTCTCCTGCACAGGGGTGTGAGTATTCTCCCTTCCCTAGGTCTGCTCACTCACTCCAGCCCCTCAGCCACACACACTCCCCTCACTCGAGCTCCTGCTCTTGTCAGTTCCTTCTTTTCTTACGTATTTGAAGTTGAGGGGGGATTTGCCCTGAATCCTCAGGGCCTGAAGAGCTCCTTGAGCAACTGTGGGTTACCTGGACAGGCCTGTTCTCACCACCAGACATGGTGCCCAGTTGCTTTATGATCTGATGGTATTTATTTCATCAAACAAAAGAGCAGATTCTGGGCCGAGCTGTGGTCACAGCTGGGGGTTGTATTTACAGCTTCAGGAATAAGAAGGAAAAGCAAATAGAATGTTTTGCCCTGTTAAGAACATGCAGAGGAGCAGCAGGGTTTGATTTTATGTAGCTCCTTTTCACTCGAGTTACTTTGAAGTGTTTTTTCAGTAACTCATCATCTGCAGCAGCGGATGGAGACGTTCCCTGCATCCCAGAGCTCCCAGCCCTGGACACTGCCCTGCTGGGATGTTCTCCAAGCTGAGCAGAACCCCGTGGGCCTCCTGAGCTCCTATCAAAGGGAGTGAGGAAATTTCCACCTCCACTTGGGGTGAGGCTGTTCCTGGACAGGAGGGCAACGCATCAGGGGTGTCAGTGGCAGGGCAGCTCTGTGGGAGCAGCACAGGGTGACCTTGTGTGGCAGCTCATGTCCCACTGGTCAGTTCTCCCTAATGAACTTCCTTTAATCTTTTTACTGAGCAGCACAAGAGCCTGGAGGAGAGCAAGGGCCCCTCAGAGCAGGGCTCCTCTGGCAGCTGCTGCTTTCTTACCTGCTGTAAAACAGCTCCTGCCTCCAAGGTGATTTGTGTTTCTCAGTAGGAGCCTCATAAATGGCATGAGTGGCTGAGGAGCAGGACAGGCTCTGGGAAGGGAAGGTCCCTCTGCTCCCAGGCAGGACACCAGCCAGCCCAGCCATTCCTTCCCACCAGACATGGCACCAGCACTGCAGCCTGGTGGCACTGGAGGTGTTGGGCAGTACTGATCCCACAGGCTGGGCAGCAGGTCCCTAATCATAGCTTAATTGTACCCTGAGGTGTGGTGGCAGCCACCTGAAGGATGGAAAACCAGCAGGGGAGAAGGTGTCAGGAACCTGCCACCCTGGAAGGGCTGTTGGTGTGGGATGGGAGAGGCTTAGAGCAGTTGGGAGGCTGCAAGGGGCAGTGGGCATGTCAGGGAAGCTGAGCGGGCCCCAGAGCTTGTTTAGCAGCTGGGGGTGGGCAGGAATTTTGTGGTCAGTCTGTGGTTGTCCCTGGGATAGATCCTGAATTATTCAGTCAGCAGGAGGTTTTGAGAAAACTGCCCAGAGTCGGTGTCCCCAGACAGCTCCTCCCTTTGCTCAGGTGCCTCCTCCAGGTCAGGTTCCACATCCCTTAGATTCTATTGCTTGGAACTGGCTTGTGAGCTCCATGGAATTACCTTTCTTGGTTAAAAACCAGCAGTTTAGAGTCTTTTTTTTTTTGAGTGAAGTGAGGAAGGTGAGGCAGCCCCCCCTGGTGCAGCCTGAGCCGCCAGCTCAGCGCTTGTGCCAGGATTTGGTTTTGTCCTCTGAGGGCAGAGCAGCAGCTCAGCACCACCCCGGGCAGCTTGCTGCTGGAGAGCAGTGCAGGGTGAAGTTTCCTTTTTTAACAGTTCTGCTCTTTTTTGGCAAAGAGGAAATCCCCCAGCACCAGGGCAAGGACACAGAAAGAGAAAGAACCTTTTCCTACAGCCGTGTCTGTAGGTCCCACTCCCCCTGCACCAGAGGATTTGGGATTTAAGGTTACCTTATTCTTCAGACTTCCAGATTTTTGAAATGCTGCTAAAGTTTTATTCTACTATTTAACAGTTTTTTAAGGCAATTTCCCCCAGTTCTGTTACGATTTTTACCTTGCAGTGGCAACAGGTGATGCATTTGATTGTACTTTTTTGTTCTCTTTTTTTGGTGGAATTTGTATTAAGATGACATCTGGAGTCTTGATTAATTACTTCAAGAATATTAAGTGTTTTAAAACATGCAAACCTATGAGAGCAGAGAGCTGTTCAGCAGCACTATCAAGTGTTAGACCTTGCTTACTTGTTTGTAACAGCATTTATTCTGCTGTAGCCTCAGAGTGAATATTTAGATCTTAATAAATTGGTCATTTTCCTACACGGTGACAATTTTACAGTCCCTCGTGTTTTCTGTATTGATGCATCTGCAGGGCTCCCAGTTCCTGGAGCTCATTTTTAGGCAAATTCTAACTCATATATTAGGAAAAGGTAATTCCAGTGTTCAAAAACACCATGTAAAATCAATAGGAAGAGGTGCTGTGACATCCCTGAGAGCTGGGGAGGGACTTTGGACAAGGGCTTGTAGTGAGAGGACAAGGGGGAATGGATTAAAACTGGAAGAGGGAGATTGAGGTTGGATATTAGAAGGAAATTCTTTGCTGTGAGGGTGGTGAGAGCCTGGCCCAGGTTGCCCAGGGAAGCTGTGGCTGCCCCATCCCTGGCAGTGTTGAAGGGCAGGTTGGATGGGGCCTGGAGCAGCCTGGTCTGGTGGGAGGTGTCCCTGCCCATGCAGGGGGTTGAGACCTGATGATGTTTAAGGTCCCTTCCCACCCAAACCATTCCATGAGTCTCTGATCTTAGAAGTGCAGCAGGTTGAGGTTTTTCTCATCCTGGGTGACTGTGGAGCTCAGTCAGCAGCTTTAGCAGGGCTGAGGTGCCCAACAAGACTTGTGAAGGTAGAGCCTCCACACTGGGTTAATTTAAAGTAAAAACAAAGCTTGTTTGAGACAAAACAGGAGGTTTAACCTAAATATAAGAAAATACTTCTTTCCTCTGAGGGTAAGAGCTCTGGGACAGGCTGTCCAGGGAGGTTGTGGAGAATGTCCTGGAGACATTCCAGACCTGCCTGGCAGTGTTCCTTTGGGATCTGCTCTAGGGGATCCTGCTCTAGCAGGAGGCTGGACTAGATGATCTCCAGAGGTCCCTTCTAACCCCCCCACTCTGTAATTCTGTAAAAGGAAGCATCAAAAGCACGAGCCAGACTAAGCAGCACCTGGGACTCCCTCATGTAACAGCAGCCTTGGTGAGGAACATGGAAATCTATGTTAAAAAGTCTTTGTTTTACCTAGTGGGTTGCCAGGATCAGCTGCTGGGCTGGGGGGGTCACTGCCCAACCCCACAGCTTGTGATGTGAGGGGACCTGCAGCCACAGGGGGCAGAAGAGGCTGCCCTGGCAGAACATCCCACCACAGGGGGGTGCCAGGGTGGGAGAGCATGTGTAGCACTGCAAAGCAGGGTGGTGAACAGGAAAGATGGTGAGTTTTCTGTATTTAATCAGCTTCAAGTCATTTTTCAGTTTGCTTTTGGTGGCTTTTCTTTCAAAGGAACCCCAGTTGGGTCTCCAAGAGCTGCCACTTCGAGTCGCTACCTGGACTCTTTGCCCAAAACATGACAAGAACATTTCAGCACCTCAGTCTGAAGCATGTGAGGATGAGAGGATGATGCTGGCTTGCTGCCCACCTTCTGCTGGACCCCCTGGGCTGGGGTGGGTCACAGCCTGCCAGGGGGGACAGGGCTGCCCTCGTACACCAGCCCCTGGTCCAGCAGCGCTGCCTCCGCCTCGTAGCTGCCGCTCCGCGACTCCGCGGCCACGGGGCACAGCTCCTGGTTGCACCACCTGGACAGGGAGTGCAGAGAGTTTGTCTGAGCCCCCCAGTGATGGTTTCAATTTGGGGTCTACCCTGTTGGGATCCTTCTCATGGCTGCTGGAACCAAGATTTCCTAAGGTAAGGAAAAGCTGTGATGGGGCCTACAGGAGAGGTGGGGAGGGACTTTGGACAAGGGTTGTAGCAAGAGAACAAGGGGTGATGGATTAAAACTGGAAGAGGGGAGATGGAGGTTGGACATGAGGAGGAAATTCTTTGCTGTGAGGGTGGAAAGACCCTGGCCCAGGTTGCCCAGGGAAGCTGTGGCTGTCCCATCCCTGGCAGTGTTGAAAGGCAGGTTGGATGGGGCTTGGAGCAGCCTGGGCTGGTGGGAGGTGTCCCTGCCCATGCAGGGGGGTGGATCTAGATGATCTTTGAGGTCCCTTCCCACCCAAACGAGTCTGGGATCCTGTGATTCTGTGTTGACAGCAACCACCCTCAGTGCTGTTCGTCCCCATCTATGATGACAGGAAGTTGGGTCTCACCATGAGGGGGGAGGGGTCAGATTGCTCAGGGGGGCAGAGCAAAGATGCACTACATGAGGAACCATCTGAGCAGGGTTGAGGAGGTTTTTTTCTCACCTCTGAGCAGCAGAGACATCTGCGGAGGAAGCATCAGGCCGAGCTGCATGTTCTATTAAAAGGGCTCCTGTAGAAGAGAGGGAGACATCAGTTATTCCCAGGCTCCAGCTAAAACAACAAGGGCTCATGAGAAGGGGGGTGGTTACTTTTCTAGAGCCTTTGCCAGGCTGAGCTGTCTCAGTTTGAAGAAGGTGGGGATGGAGTTTTCTTCCAAACTCGCCCCTTTACCCAGGAGCAGGGAAACTGGCTGTTCTAGGACTGATTCCCAGCCCTCTCCTGGTTTGAAATCCATCATTTCTGCCTTGCCCATCACCTGCATAGATCCTTGCTAGGCTGTAGGAGAAGTCTCTTGCTGCCAGCTCCATGGTCACTGCCTGCCTGGAACCAGCTGCTTGCAGGAACCGTGTGAGGCCGCTCAGGGCATCCTGCGTTTGCTTCACAGCACGATCCAGTTTCCCAGTGCCCGAAGCCAGCTCCAGCTTTTTCTGCACATAAAACAGTCACAGGAAGAATTCACAGGGTATTTATGGGGCTGGTGAGGTGCTGAGCACCCCCAGCAGCTACCAGCAGGAAGGTGACATCAGGGTGGTTGCAACTGGTGCTGCCGTAGGTGGAGCAGCTGGGGCAGGAAAGGGGACGTTGCCAAAAGGAAATTTGCAGCCTTGGCTTGAGGACAGAGAATTCCTGAGAGCCAGAGCCCCAGCATCACAGAGTTGTCATGGTTGGAAAAGACCTTTAAGATCACTGAGTCCAACTGTCCACCCAGGGAAAAGAAAACAAACAACAACCCCCCCACACACACACAAACCCAGAACCACCCACATCACAAAACCCCCACCCACTAGAGCACGTCCTGAAATGCCAACTCTACATGTTTCTTGAACACCTCCAGGGATGGTGACTCCACCACCTCCCTGGGCAGCTCATTCCAGGCCCTGACCACTCTTTTGGTGAAGAATTTCTTCCTAATACCCAGTCCAACCCTCCCCTGGCACAACCTGAGGCCATGTCCTCTGGTCCTGTCATTCACTTGGGAGAACAGACCAACCCCCACCTCCTTACAACCTTCTCTTGGGCAATTGTAGAGGGTGATGGAGTCTCCCCTCAGCCTCCTCTTCTCCAAACTAACAATGCCAGCCCCCTCAGCCTCTCCTCACTTGTTCTCCAGACCCTTCTCCAGCTTGGCTGCTCCTCTCTGGACATCCTCCAGCCCCTCAATGTCTTTCTTGTCATGAGCCCATTGTGTGGCTGTTTCTGTGTTGGCCTTCCAGCTGCATGTGGGCACCAGGTCACATCTTCAGTCCTCAGATTTCATACCTGTAGCAGGTTTTAATCCTATGTGACCTCTCCCATCTTTATATTTTCACCTCATTCAGACCGTAGGGCTGTGTCTGGGCAGGAAAATGCTGATTTCAAGGAGCTTTTCTCTGCAAGTCATGCCAGTGGGACAGGTCTCTCTTCTAGTGGACATCAGGCCTTTAGCTGTGTCCAAAAGCAACACCTGGAAGCTCCCTCAGCTGAGCTAAGCTGCTATTTCTCCAGCATCCAAAATACCTTGTGGAAACACAAGTGCTACTCTGCTGAGAGTGTCTAGAAGAGTTGCTCTTGTGACAGCCCATGCCTGTGGCTGCCTGGATGTGCCCACCAGAGGCTGGGCTGTCTCCTGCCTTGTCCCTGTTGTTCCCTCTTAGGAAGGCTGGAAGGGGAAGAGCAGCCAGGCTGGGTGACAGCTCAGTCCCCCCAAGTCACACAAGCAGAGAAGGAGCCAGTCCTCACCCACACAGCTGCCACCAACCTCAGACCTTGCATCTCCTCCTGCAGCACTTGAGCCTCCCCAGGGCCTGCTGGTGCTGTGGGTGGCCCAGGAGCCAGATCTGTGCCATGGGAACAGCTTGAAAACTATGAATGTAAGAACTAGTTCCCTTTTCAGAGCAAGTGTTTAGATTATTACATCTATAATGCTGTATTTCTAATAGCTCTTCAGCAATCTGAAAGGTCATCATGCAAACAGAGATTTCAGAATAAGTTTAGTCTGTGTGTTTCCAAATGTAATTCACTCAAAATCCAAATGGTCTGAATATCAATTGTTTCTATGAAAAAAAACCAACAACGACCAAATTGCAGGGGTTTATACTTATCCCTCAATCTATAGGGTAACATCATAGGGAGGTGGTAGAGGCCCCATCCCTGGAAACATTCCAGGTCAGGTTGGAACAACCTGAGCAACCTGATCTAGTTGAAGATGTCCCTGCTCACTGCAGGGGTTTGGACTAGATGACCTTTGAAGGTCCCTTCCATCCCTGGTTCTGTGCTCCAGACCTGTCCCTCTGCAGCAGAGCTAAAGGATCAACCTTGGGCAGGATCACAACAAGGAACCGTTACACGTTTAAGTAGCAGAGAAGGGGGCAGGAGATACTTTCTGTTAATTAGTCTCATTTGCAGGCTACTGATGAAGCTGAAGCCTGTAAGTATCTGCTGTTCAGAACTAATTTTTTATGTTTTTGAGGCTTTCAGTGCTTAAGATGCAGTACGTGCCAGTACTGAGAATGTAGCTTCTTTGCAGTGTGGGACTCTGGGCTGCACAGGCTGGACCAGGTTTGTTCTCTGCAGAAGGTCTGGGCATGACACCTCCAGCCTAGACACCTCCAGCATCACCACCACCCTGTGTTTTCTGACTATCACCACAAGAAAAGCACAGTCCTCAATGGATGCTGCTCTGAGCTCCAGGACACAAGCACTCCCAGCATCTGCTGTACAAATACAAAAACACCACCGTGGAAGTGGCTGGGTCAAGTGCCAAGATAAAGTCCAAGGAACCCTCCAAGCCCACAGAATGCTAATAAGGTGTTTTAAAAGTAGCCTGGAGCTTGTTGCTAACAAGGATCAAAGACCTCAGAGGCACCACCAGTGTGTTGCCAGCAGCTTGGGTGGAAGCCAGTGTCACACAGGCCCAGCACAGAGGGGATGAGCAGCTCCATCCTGCCCTGCTTCGCTGCTCGGGGCTGGAAGACCCAGGCACAACTGGCCAGGAAAATAAAACATCATTTTCACCTTAGGGGGAAAAAAAGACATTGTGTTCCCGTTGCTCTCCACTCATGTACACTTTTTTTTCAGCTTACACTCACTGCTTCCTTAAGCAAGAGCACTGGGTCAGATCAAGCTGGGTTTTTTCCCACCCTCCCCAGCCTCTGAGGCTGGAGAGCTGCTCCAGGGATGGTGCTCCAGGCAGAAGCAGCTCTTGTTTCCTTTCCTGGTTTAGGTTGAACATTAGGAAGAGATTCTTCCCCCAGAGGGTGGTGGAGCACTAGAATGGGCTCCCCAGGGAAGCAGGGATGGCACAGAACCTGACAATATTCAAGAAACACTTGGACAACACCCTCAGGGACAGGGTGTGAACTTTGGGGTTGTCCTGTTCTGGGGCAGGAGCTGGACTGGGTGATCCAGGCTGCCCAAGGAGGTGGTTGAGCCACCAGCCCTGGAGACATCTAAGAAGACAGATGTGGTGCCAGTGGTGGATCCTGCAGAGTTAGGGTAGTGGTTGAACTCAATGATCTTAAAGGTCTTTTTCAACCAGAGTGATCCTGTGACACCTCTGATTCCTTTGGCTTTTCAGATGCCACTTGTTTGTTTGCTCCCATGAGCTACTGAACAAGACAGTCAGGGTATCTTTTACTTGAAGAATAATGATCCAGAGCAGGGCTAGAAGCACGTGTCACAGTCCTGCTTCAAGCAAACAGGTAGTGTTGCCCCTCAATAACCTGGATTTATTTCCTGCTGTGTTAAAATTGTGGTCATGGTCTGGGAAGGGCCTGAAAACACCGTCAGGGGGCTCAGACTGCACAGCTGCTTCCCAGCTGGGTCTCAGCCCTGTGCAGGGAGGCTCTACGCACTGGGCTGTTGATTCCAGGCTCTGCAGGACTGGCAGTCAGAAACTGCACTGACAAGTCACCAATTTAACCTTAAGTGACTAAGATGCAGCAATCAAAAATACCCCCAGTGCTATTTTAGAGTCACTTGAGTGAGTCCTTAAGTACCCCCAGTGCTCTGGCTTGACATCAAAGCTAATCATCCTTTAGTATGACATGAAACAACACCTGGAACTCCCACCATAGCTGAGCTGGAAACCAGGACTGTCCCTCACACTTGCCCTCTCCCTCTGTGTTGTCCTGAGACTTTGCAGACTATTTACCTCTGGACAGGGTAGTTTGTGTTATCAAGACCCCTAAAAGCTTCTGATCAAGCTGGGTTTTTCCCCCCCCCCCCCAGCCTCTGAGGCTGGAGAGCTGCTCCAGGGATGGTGCTCCAGGCAGAAGCAGCTCTTGTTTCCTTTCCTGGTTTAGGTTGAACATTAGGAAGAGATTCTTCCCCCAGAGGGTGGTGGAGCACTAGAATGGGCTCCCCAGGGAAGCAGGGATGGCACAGAACCTGACAATATTCAAGAAACACTTGGACAACACCCTCAGGGACAGGGTGTGAACTTTGGGGTTGTCCTGTTCTGGGGCAGGAGCTGGACTGGGTGATCCAGGCTGCCCAAGGAGGTGGTTGAGCCACCAGCCCTGGAGACATCTAAGAAGACAGATGTGGTGCCAGTGGTGGATCCTGCAGAGTTAGGGTAGTGGTTGAACTCAATGATCTTAAAGGTCTTTTTCAACCAGAGTGATCCTGTGACACCTCTGATTCCTTTGGCTTTTCAGATGCCACTTGTTTGTTTGCTCCCATGAGCTACTGAACAAGACAGTCAGGGTATCTTTTACTTGAAGAATAATGATCCAGAGCAGGGCTAGAAGCACGTGTCACAGTCCTGCTTCAAGCAAACAGGTAGTGTTGCCCCTCAATAACCTGGATTTATTTCCTGCTGTGTTAAAATTGTGGTCATGGTCTGGGAAGGGCCTGAAAACACCGTCAGGGGGCTCAGACTGCACAGCTGCTTCCCAGCTGGGTCTCAGCCCTGTGCAGGGAGGCTCTAGGCACTGGGCTGTTGATTCCAGGCTCTGCAGGACTGGCAGTCAGAAACTGCACTGACAAGTCACCAATTTAACCTTAAGTGACTAAGATGCAGCAATCAAAAATACCCCCAGTGCTATTTTAGAGTCACTTGAGTGAGTCCTTAAGTACCCCCAGTGCTCTGGCTTGACATCAAAGCTAATCATCCTTTAGTATGACATGAAACAACACCTGGAACTCCCACCATAGCTGAGCTGGAAACCAGGACTGTCCCTCACACTTGCCCTCTCCCTCTGTGTTGTCCTGAGACTTTGCAGACTATTTACCTCTGGACAGGGTAGTTTGTGTTATCAAGACCCCTAAAAGCTTCTCATAATCACCTTGTGCAAGGATGAGGAAGTTCACTGTCTTTCATCACAGAACCATAGAATGGTTTGGGTGGGAACGCACCTTAAACATCTTCTAGATCAAAGCCCCTGCATGGGCAGGGACACCTCCCACCAGCCCAGGCTGCTCCAAGCCCCATCCAACCTGCCCTTCAACACCCCCAGGGATGGGGCAGCCACAACTTCCCTGGGCAACCTGGGCCAGGGTCTCACCACTCTCACAGCAAAGAATTTTCTCCTCATGTCCAACCTAAATCTCCCCTTGCCCAGTTTAAAGCCATTCCCCCTCATCCCATCCCTCCCTGCCTTTGTCCAAAGTTCCTTCCCAGCTTTTCTGGAACCCCCTCAGGCACTGGAAGGTGCTCTAAGGTCTCCCTGGAGCCTTCTCTTCTCCAGGCTCAACACCCCAACTCTCCCAGCCTGTTCTTGTAGGAGAGGTGCTCCAGCCCTTGGAGCATCTTTGTGGCCCCTCTCTGGCCCCTCTCCATCTCCTTCTTATGTTAGGACACTGGGTTCCTGCTCCTATACCACAGCCCCATCAGGGCTGGGTGTCCCACCATCTGCAGAGGCAACTGCCACAGGGTAAAAATAAAAATAGGTGGGGTTGGAGGAGAAAAGTGACCCTGAAAAGTGACTTCAGAGAAGCAAGTGCTGTGCTGCTGTACTAACAAAATGCTGTGTTCTCCAAAGCAGCCTCTCACTGGGCACAAATCCTGTCAACCACAAACCTTGAGGGACAAACATAAAATCAATTGTATGAGTTTTGTATGGCTCAATAGAAAGGAAATGGATTGGAGCAGTAAAAAGCCTAAAAAAAAAAGGGCTAAGTGATTTCCTCACAAGATGGGAATGGGAAGGATGTTTCAAAAGGAGCCAGACTCCCAGAGGCCAAAAGAATTTGGACACCTGGAGCTCCAGAAAGAGGTTGTTTATCTTTTTATCAAGAGCTGGACCAGTTGGCTTTTTAATTAGCAGGTGTGCTCAGTCCTGCTCAGCAGCAGGTGGGGGTTTCTTGTTTGGTGGTAAAATTTTTGGAGGTATTTTCCCTTTATCCAAAGTTGTCTCAAAGGATGGCAAGAAGACACTCATTTCTGGAGGCCAGAGAGGGCTTGAAATGCAAGAGAAGTTGCCACCTGCAGCCCCTGGTGAGGAGTCAGGCCCTTGCTGGTGTGTTTCTGAAAGACCTATCCCATTGTCAGTGTGGCAGGGAGTGCAGGAACCCAGATCTTTCCCTTCTTGGGGGCTCTGGATGAGAAAGCAAAGGCTGCACAGGATCAAATCCAGCACTTCAGCCCAGGGTTCCCTCAGTGTGTCTGGGCTGATGAAATCTGGGTTGCTCTATCTGGATGAATGATCTAATAATCTAATACCCTCTGATATGCTGATGGTGCCTGCCAGGCTGGTTCCTGTCTCCCTGTACAGGCCTGTACAGCTGATGCTCATTTACCTTCAAGAAACTCTCAGCTGCTTTGAATTGTCAATGACTGCCTGTCCTCTGAGCACCTTTAGAAACACCTTTACCTGCAGGTAAAGCCAAAGAAAGGCAAATCTAAAAAATTCCTTTGGCTCTTTCCATCTTTTCAGTGGGAATAAAAATAGAAAGGCTTAATACAGTAGGGAGCCTTGGTGAAGGTTTAACATTCAACAGTCTTGTGGTGCTTTTCCACTAAAGAAATGAAACCACCAAATGGCTGTGGACTTGGGAAGGTGACTCTGGCATAAAAACACACTTGGTGCTTGTCATGAGGAGCTCTGATGATGCAGAACTCACTGCTGAGATCAAGTATCTGCATTTCTTTGCAGCACACAAGCATCCCCAAATGTGCACTGCCTGTGTTTTGCTTTTCCAAGTGCTGTTTCAAGAGCAGAATTTTAAGACACCTTCTGAATACCTGTCTGAAGCTTTTGGTTTGGTCAAATCCCCTGCCAGGCCCAGTTAGGAGCAGAAACACCAAATGAAGGCTCTGCCAGGGTGGGCAGATCAGGCTGACTGGAGCTTTTGATGTGGACTCACCTGCACTGTGGAGGAGAACACAGCCACCACTTGCCCCTGACTCTTGGTGAGGGATCTCAGGACATCAAGTGACAGGATGTTTGTTGTTCCCTCCCATATGGACAGCACCTGTGGGGTGGAGGAGACTGTGGAAGAGCAGGAAGGAGCCTTTTGGAGTGACTGCAGTAGAAGAAAGGGGAATGAGAGGCAACAAAGACATGGAGCAGAGCTAAGGGATAGCAAAGAAATCTCCAGGGGTGTCTTGCCTCACCACAAGCAGAAATGAGCAGTGGTGCTGGGAGCTCCAAAACTGAGCTAGGAAGTGACCCCAGCACCAGGGACAAGTCATGTCCCCTCCATGGGCTCAGCTGGAAGGCAACCAGGAAAGAGCTGCTAGGCCTGGAGCAAGTCTGGGGAGGATTTGTTCTCCCTGGAGCACGTCTTCAAGCAGGCAACCAGAGAGCAGTGTGCAGGGACCAGGTGACACACAGGAGCTTCTGCTGCTTTCTTACCAGAGTATCACGGACCAGGCCTGGCAAGCCTGTATCCTCCATGTAACCTTGTCCTCCAAAACTCTCCATTGCCTCAACAACAACAGCAGAAGCCTGGAAAATGCAGAGAGCTGACATCATCCACATTGCACAAGGGGAAAGAGCAGCCAGAAACCTCTAACATCACTCAGCAGTTCCTGCTGGGATGGGGAACTGATCCCACTGATTTACTGAGGCAGGCTGCTCATTACATGCAGGAGGAATTCAGGGAATGAAGAGTGAGTAGCCCTGAGAGAGGATCTGCAGTCAGAAGCAGTCAGAAGATCCAGGGAGAGTCTGTCTCAATGCAGTCCTCTCTAGGTAAGGATAAACCTTGGTTTATGGCACACGGGAGTATGTGTCTCTAGTCCAGGAGAGTCTTTACCTTTGACCTGTCTATGGTGTGTCAGCTTCTGTGTATTGAAGCTGAGGGCAGTTAGAAGAGGCATAGCCCTCTGGAGATTAATGCTAAGCTATTAACACCTTTTATTTATTCATAACTAGGGGAAAGAGGCTCCTTGTGGCTCTGATCTCAGGGCAGCCCCTGCAGCATTCCTCTGCAGCATGTGGAGCACTTCCCAGAGAGCACTGGGAAGCACAGTCTGTTCTGCTCAGGTGGTTTATCTTGAGAGCAAAGGGACAACTCCTCTGCCCACAAAGTCCAGCCTGGGTGCAGGACAATAATTTCTGCAGACCCAGCAACTCCAGGTCACTGCCCATGTCCCCTGCTATTGTGGGCCATGTAACTCCCTCCTCTTTGGAGCTCTGTGCTTGCTAACATGCCACACAGCCCCACCCTAATCAACCTGGTTGTTCCATACCTGCTTCCCTGTGTAGAGTTTGGCTACTGGTACCAGCAGTCTCAAGAGGAGCTGGTGTTCCTCACTTGCCATGTTGGTTTCCACCAGTCCAAGCAGACGAACGATCTCCATGAGCAGAAGAAATGCCCCTCGTGTCTGCACCTGCAAGCAGAGCAAGGGGGGAGCTTCACTGGGGGGGGGTCTGTGACTGTGGCTGATTCCAGCCCAGCCTGCTGAGGTGCCAGGAGACAATCTCAAAGGGATACACAATTCTGGGATGTGGGCACAAGGTCTTGGAAAGGGATTTAAAAATACTGCTTGAAAAATGTGCATGAACCTACTGCTGGCCAAGGGCACGTGTTGGTGTTAACACCACTTAGGAAAAAAAAGTAGCACCTGGATGGGCAAGAGGAGGAGAACTGTGTGCCTGCTTCTGGAAGTTTCAGTAGGGGGGGGAAGCCTCCTGTGTCCCGTGGATTTAATAAGCTGCTACAGCTCAGTGCTGTGGCAAAGCTGTGAGACATTCTGCAGTGAGGGAAGGGCACATGAGGGGTTCCTCCCAAAGCCCAGAGCCACAGCCAGTCCAAGCTGCCCTCTCTTCCCTGGTCTTTCACTGCCTTAGGTGACAGTCACATCTAGAGGCTGCACGACCTCAGTGATAAGCACTGTGTGGGCATTCAGGGAAGACAAATTTCTCAGAAGGTAAAGTGCATGGAGATTACTTGGGAATTCTTCAAGCCTGCTGGGAACAGCCCATCTCCTGGTCCATGGGCTACCAGGGAAGTTGGATGAGTCTGTCTCAGGCTTGGACAAGAGTTTGTTAACTGCAGTTTAGGAGGCTGTGGTGTCATGCTTGGACTCTGATGCTAATGACCAACTTCAGAGGTCACAGGATATCACTGGAGGTGCATCCAGGAACTCTGGCACTTCTCTCAGGATAGCTTCAAGTAATTGCTACTTAGGATATCCTGAAGTCCAGCAGAGGAGACAGGTCTACCATCAGATCAAGTCCCACTAGAATGTGGCAGTTCCACTGCTGCAAACACCTCACTGTAGCAGAACAGCCCCCTGCAGGTGAGTGCTGCACACAGAGGGGCTGGCAGTGCTCATTAGCAGCTGAGGGGCTCTGCCCCCTGTGCTCCCCTGCAGGCTCAGCCTGGCTCCAAAAGCCTCACCTCCATCCGGGCGATGGTCTGCATGTGCAGGGGATGGTCCTTGAGGAGCTTCCCAAAGGCAACCCGCCTCCGGGCGTACTCCCTGCTCAGACTGATCATCCTGGAGAGAATCCAGCCAGGGAAAGCAGTTAGAGCAGCAACCTTCCACTTGTGAGCTTTCCTTTCTAGCCGCCCCCACTGGCAGAACCCTGCTGAGCTGCAGCACAAGCAGCCTGGGCCACCCACCCGCAGCCCAGCCTCCTCCTGCACTGCTGGCTCCCAGCCCTCTGCCTGCAAAGGCAGTGGGTGTCACTCAGCTGCAGTGCTGAGCACTGCAAAGTCCCTGATTAGCTGCTCCTTCAGCTCTGGGGGGATCCATGCTGCCTTCACCTTCTCATGGCAGATACTGCAGCAATGACGTTGTGGATCCGAGAGATGTTCAGCATGTTGGAGATGGAGGCCACACCACGACCCTCTGCAGAGATCTGAAAGCATCAAGGAACAAAGGCTGAGGGAATCTCCTTTCACACAGCCTGGGAAAAGGATGTGTATCCAAGGGACACTTGTGTGAACAGACAAATACCAGCTGTCCATGCCACCTCTGTCTGTCCTCAGGCACCACCAAAGATCTGCTTGCTTTACAACAGAGCTCTTTCCTTTTAGCCAAGTCTGTGGCACGACCAGAGAGGTGACTTTGGAGACCATGTCAGCATGATCAGTTCTGGTGCCTGTCAGTTCTGGTTCCTACCTGCATCTACACAGGACTGTCCCCAGTTGGGTCAATGCAGCTGGGTTAGGGAAATGCCCAGCCTAACATGACTTTTTTGTTTTTCTTCCCTCCCATTTTTTTCTGAGCCCTTCTCAGCTTTGCCACACACACAGCCCTGCTGCTGAAGTGTTCTGTGGAGTGAACAACCAGCCACTGAGGTGGAAGAGAGGAACTTCCCCAGTTGGTATCACTGCCAAGCCCTCCATGAGCAGTTTCCAGTGCCAGGCCAGCCCAGCCCCACGAGGAAGGTGGACTCTCACCTACCAGCTCTGCTTGAGCCCCATCCAGCCACAGCTCTGCTGTTGCCATCTGCCGTGTGCCCAACTTGTCCTTCAGCCTTTGCACCTGGATCCTGTTCAGCTTCCCCTCCTCATCCCGGACCTTCAGGAAGAACAGGGACAGGCCACTGGAACCCTGGGGCCGTGGAAAGGTGTGCAAAGAGGGTTTCATTACAGTGAGACAAGGAAGAAAAAAGAACGTCCCTGCTCCTTCCCAAGTTCCACCATCACACAGACCTGTTTTACTTGTCCTTCAGCATCTGCTACCCTGGCCAAGGTTAATGTCACATCAGAATCAGCAGCTGATGTGAACCATTTAAAGCCAAAGAGATGATATGAGCCATCTGGCTGCTTCCTGGCCACTGTCTCAGTTCCATTAGCTGCAGGGGAAGAGGAGAAGATCAGTTTGGCTTTCTGGGAACTTCTGTATCAATCAAGACTGATTTTTGGCTTAAGCAGCAGCTCTTCTAAATCACCTCTTGCTATCAAGATGGAGTATGGATTAGCTGCTAATCTCTCTCACTGACCCTGGGCAAGCAACAGGCAGAGTTAAGCATCAGGAGGGAGATGCCTCCCAGCCATGGCTGCAGAGGGACAGCTGGTGGTGGCAGGGCTTTGGGAGCAGAAGGCTCCATGGTGCATAACCCAGAGCCTCCATTGCTTTAGGAGCTACCATGGCCAAGAACAACAAAAGGTGCTACAGAATCCAGAGTCCTGCAGTGGACATCTTTCACTCCACAGCTGATCCCTTCACTTCTTCCACTGGAAACCAACTGCAGTTTCATCAGATGCAGGTGTCTCCCCTTCCACATTTGGCTCCCAGCAGAGTTCCGAGGTCTCCTGGCCCACTGTGCTGTTACTAACATTAGCCAGGGAATAAAAGCTGAAGGTCAAGAATGTTCTCTCAGTCCCAGCTGGGATGGGTCTGATTGTCTTGCTGAAGTTTTAGACTGTAGAGGTAGACATTGGTGTGTGCTCTCTGCAAGAACACAGCTCAGTGTGCATGGCACACATCACTGGACAGAAGCTCTTGCTGGTTAAAAAGCAGAGCTATGCAGAGGATCTGGATGACTTCTGCTGAAGTTTCGTCAACCAGCTACCTGGCTTTATAAATTCTCCACACCCTTCATTTTCTCAGTTCTTACTAACACACCCAGCTGCTGCTGCTGCAGCTGCTTCCCCCTCAGAGCACGTACCAACATCAGAGCCTCCCCTGCGCTCCGTCATCCACTGCCCAGAGGTCCAGAACTTCTTGGGGTCACGGGATGTCAGGTGCTCAAAAGCATTTTTCAGAGATCCAGGAACACCTAGAGACTGTTCTGGGAAAGGAAAAAGAAACTCAGAAGATCATAACACAGAAGATGAAATTAGACAGTTGCTTTCTTCAGTGCTCGTGTGCCCTGGGCTCAGGAGGGATGGTCTGAAAGCAGAATCAGAGTCACGGAACTGTCAGGGTTGGAGGGACCTCTAGAGATCTCCTGCTCCAACTCCCCGCTAGAGCAGGATTGCCCAGAGCACATCCCAGAGCTCTGCATCCAGGAGGGCTTGGAATGTCTCCAGAGAAGGGGACTCCACAACCCCCCTGGGCAGCCTGTCCCAGGGCTCTGTCACCCTCACAGGAAAGAAGTTTTTCTCATATTTCAATGGCACTTCCCATCTTCCAGCTTGTTCTGGAGCAGGGCACCCCATGTCCTGCCCCCTGTGCAGCTGGATATGCTGCTGGGAGCCTGTGACACTGCCCAGCCCCTGCATGGCTGTGGCAGCGCTATGGGAACCTGTGTCATGAAGGGGGGTGCTGATCATCCCACCCTCCCTCAGATTTCTGCACTGCTGGACATCTGGACTTGCAAAGGAGCACGTGTGCCAGGGTATCAGCATAGGTTCATGTAGGCTGGATATCACCAGCACCCCAAGAGCTGCAGGAAAGGGGTGACTACCTGTGCTGTTTCTTTTTATTGAAGTAAAATATTCAGGGCTAGCTACTTTAAGGACTAGCTCTGCTCTGTACCCCACAGAGCAAGTGCACGGTGCAAAGGGGATTGCCAAGATGCAGAGTCAAACCTTCACACTGGGCAAGTCTTGCTTGCTTGGTTAATTTACATCAGGTATGGATCTGGCCCGGGACATTTATAGATTAGGGCCAAGGAGATGATGGGAGGGCTGGAGCAGCTCTGCTCTGGAGACAGGCTGGGAGAGTTGGGGTGTTCAGTCTGGAGAAGAGAAGGCTCCAGGGAGATGTTAGAGCACCTTCCAATGCCTGAAGGGGTTCCAGGAAAGCTGGGGAGGGAGGAGGGAATGGCTTTTAACTGGACAAGGGGAGATTAAGATGAGATTTCAGGAAGAAATTCCTCAGTATGAGGGAGCCAAGACACTGGCCTAAGTTGCCCAGGGAAGCTGTGGCTGCCCCATCCCTGGCAGTGTTGAAGGGCAGGTTGGATGGGGCTTGGAGCAACCTGGTCTGGTGGGAGGTGTCCCTGCCCATGCAGGGGGTTGGATCTAGATGATCTTTGAGGTCCCTTCAAACCCAAACCATTCTGTGACTCTATGATTTAACTGCCACTCCACACAGGGGAGAGGAAAACAAACTACCTTGTAGTAAAAATATATGGGACGTGGTTCCAACTACCTGCAGTGCCACAGATTCCTGTGCAGCAAAGCCTTATTGTACAGAATGTTGGAGGTAAATATAAAAGCTAACCTGGGCATGAAGACTTTGTAATTAAAGGAGAAAGGCAGTGGGAGATGGAGCTGAGTCACAAAGCAAGGATGGGCCGTGGCCAGAGCCAGACGGCAGATCAGCTCTCCTCTGTCCTTGGCCAGTGCTCCCATCTCCAGCCAGCACTTCCAGGATGTGGGCTGTGCCCTCAGAGACCTGCTGAGCTCATACCTCAATGACTTTGGCTGCCCCATCAGTCATGGCCAGTGGACAGCTGAAACCTCCAGAGCAGCTTGAAAATAAGTAGAGTTTGACAGCCTGATGCAGACGGCTAGAGGGAAGAGTGGAAACAGACAGGTTACACAGCAGCTCAACAGCAGGAGGATAAAACATCGTGACTAGGAAGAGCAGAACAAAATATAGCCAAAACAGGGCAGAATTAGACTACTCATTTCTGAGAGGGGAAAAACTGTTTCAGCCAGGAGGAGAGAAGAGAAGCAGTGGAGTTTCTCAGTCCCAGAGGAACTGCCAGTGCAAGGCTGTGGTGGAAGGCATTGCTGGCCAGCTGGTGCACAGTAAGTGCAGGTTTTAAAAACAAGGCTTATGAGTCTATCTCCAGAGGCTGGAGTACCTGCAAGCAAAACCCCAGACCTTTAGCTTTGTTACAGCTAATGCATGTAAAGCTGGAGCAGAGCAAGGGACTGCCAGGCCCCAGAATCAGGCAGGTGACATGAAAGAATATTATGATCAACTATAGGCCATTAGTTACAGCTTATCACTGCTGATGTGGAACATTCCAGCTTTTATCCATGTATCATCTGTTCCCTCTTACACAACAAGAAGTTCAGTTCTATAACATGCTGAACACACCCTGCTAAGAGTAACCAGGAAGGCACCAAGTGACTCCAGTTCTCCCCCAGTTACCTCCAGTTGGAATATCGTCTCTCGTAGGCCTCAGCAATCAGCCCCTCTTCTGCTGCAATCTCCTTCATCCTCCTCCAGGCTGGGCAGGTGAGGATGTGATCCACCCTCTCCCCCCAGGCATTGTACTGCCGAAACACAGGGGGGTTCAACTCGCATTCCCAGCCTAGAGGTTGGATCTTGGTTAGCAGACGGTTCCCAAATCTCTCCAGATCCTGATGCACCTCCTGCAGTACCTGTGAAGCAAACAGAAGAGCCCTTCAGCAGCCTGCTGGAAGGCAAGGAGCCTCAGGCCTGGCTGGAAAGGCAGAAAAGTGACCATATTGTCCTGTGGTGCCAGCACTCCCTTGCCACTTGGCCCTTCCATGCATTCTGTCATGCAGCAGGACAGCCTGTCTCAGCCTCTGCTGGCACAGCTGGGCTCAGCTCTCACTTCTTTTATTCCTCCAAAAAGAATTTTTTTTCCAGTTGCTTTTGGCAGCATCTCTGGATTTTCCAAAAGACAGAAGAGCTTTTGTATCAGGGCTGAGAATGACACAGATGCACATGAGCAGGGGGGTTGGACGAGACGCTCTCCAGAGGACCTTCCAACCTCAGCCACTCCATAATTTACTGCTGCAGAAGAATGCCAAGGGAAGAGCTGCCAGAAACAGAAGGACTTCATCTGTGCAGGAAAACTGCCACCACTGGGCTCAGTAGTCACCTGCTGATCAGATTAAAAAAGGAGGGAGGGAGCAATAATTTGAGCTTCAGCCTGGCACCCAAGGTGTCTAGATTCCAATTTCCACCCTGCATCCAGCTTCCTGAACACTCCTGGGTAAGGATTCATGTGCTTGGCTGACTTGGATGGGAAAGTCTGTCCATAGGTAATGGAGGTTCAACTAGCATCTGCAGAGGAGCAGATGCATTCCAACCCTAAGGATACCTATTTTCAGCTGACAGGAATTACCCTCTGCAAGTGCTCCTCACTGCCTGTGGCCAATGTCTGGTGAAGTCGCCTAGACTGAATTAACCTGACTTAGAGATGATTAAAATTAGGCCAGATGGACCCAACCTCTAGCTCTGTTGGATCCTCGTTAGCATAAAAATATCCAGGGCTGTAATTAAGATCACAGAAGCACCTGCTCTTCCATCAGTGGTGTTCTCCACCCCCACAAGAGATGCCTGTTTCCTCCTCAAAATTACACTTGTGGAGATGAATGCCATGGTTGCTGTGCCCCAAATAGTGCCACTATAAAACACATTAATGTGCTGTTGATGAAATAGAAGCACTGCTTCTTCCTTCCCCTAAGCCCCCCTGTATTGACTTTTCATTAAACTACACCCTGCTCAGCCTGGGTGATGAGGATGAAACACATGCTGTCAGTCTGGAAGTCTCCATCCTCAGAGCAGCCAGTTCTCCTTCAGGTGAGCAATGAAATCCTCAGCATTAAAAACCACAGAACAAGCCCCAACCATGCACGAGAGCCCTGCCACCTGCTGCAGCTCATGCTGCCCTCCTGTTTGCTGCTGCTGAAGCTCAGCTGGGATGGGTTATGCCTCCCGTGCTTATCATATCTTGACAACAACGTGAAGGTTGTTTTAGAGGCAGAAGTTTCCAAGGTTCATGGACTTTGCTGATCCCTGAAACAGAAGAACTTCTGAACTGTTTATCTAGTGGTACCTTGTGGGCAGAATATGAGTCTACCAAACAGGTCAGAGCGCTACAGCCAACTCAAACTACAACAGTCCCTTCACCTCAGACACATTTTCTGAACCCAGGCCCTGCTGCCCAGCTGTAAGCTCATGCCCTGACCACATGTAGCCTCACCAACCACCCTGATGCCCAAGGGAAAGGCTTTATTTCCAAGCTAAAGAACAAAATAAGAGCTCCCACATGCAGTGCGCCTGCTGGGCGGTCTCATTCCCCCTCATCTGTCCTTTCACATCCCAGGGATAAATATATTGGAAATGCACAAAATATTGCACATTAAGAGTGCAGAGAGATGCTCCTTCACATGAAAGGACATATTTTCAGGGGGATCAAGGACCAACAGGTACCTCTCCACAATGGTGCCCAGAAAAAGCAGGTGCTTCTGCATTCTCCAGAAATCACCTTCAAGGAAAGGAATCTTTTGCCCCGTTCCAGGAAAACTTCTGTGTTCACCGGTGAACACAGGTGATCAGCACACCAGGAATCAGCCTCCAGCATGGTGTCTGCTTCACTGGGACACGCAAGACTTCATCTGTTGCTGTCCTCCTGGAGAGAAAGGTGCTGGCAAGGAGAGTCAGCTGCCAGGCTGCAGACAAGGAGACAGCAGCCTAAGCTCTCCCTTTCAGCAGTGAGGCAACACTGCCCCGCTGGGACCAAGCACAGAAACGAAAGGGAGATGCTGCTGATTCTCTGGGAGATTGTGCTGCTGCTTTGTCTCTTTGGGGGGGTGGAGAGCAGCTCTCAGCCTTGGCAAAAGGCATCACTAATTTTTTATTTTATATATATATATATACATATATATATATTAGGGAGATCTGAATCATGCTTCTTCCGCAGGTGCAGATTAGGAGGAAGATCTTCATGGTTGCACAAAGGCATCCTCCTTTCCCCATCTTCTCTTCAGACAAGAGGGCTGCAGTGGTGCTTAGAAAGGCCTCACTCCTGTCTCTCAGGATGGCTGTGACAAAAGCCAGCTCCCAGTGCTGCCACCACACTCTTACAGCCCCATGTCTGCAAGGCCTCACAGAGCTGGAGACCAAGCAGTGGCAGGAAGAGTGTCACTGAAAGCCAGGTTCTGCCCCTCTACTCAGCCCATGGCTTCAGAGGTCATTGCATTGCTTCTGCTGGAGTAAACCACAGGGAGAGGTTACACTGGTCTCTCTGAGACCTGGCCCTTGAAAAGTGGGGAAGAGTTGCAGTCCTTGGGGGGAGAGAGAGGACAGACAGTGAGATGAGCTGCCTCCTCCCAGGGGTTCCTATTGGACTGGACCTCACAGAAGAGAGACCCACAGCTCAGGGTCTTACCCCACCTCCCTACACCCCTGCATCTGTACAGAGCCTTTGCTGTCTGAAAATCAACCCAGAAAAGCCAACCAGCTCTGCTGAGAACGAGCAAATCCCAACAGGCCTTTGCATCCCCTTGAGCACTCAGCTGAGAACAGCCCTGTTCCCTCAGAAAGTCATTTCCTTAAAAGCCCCCTTCCTGGGGTAGACAAGTGTATTTGCATAGCAGAGTTAGGAAGCACCTTCGTTTTTTCCCACTTTTCTGAAATTTCTTACTCTGGATGACCAGACAATAAATAAATGCCCACACTGACAATCCCCAAACAACACTCCTGTTGCAACACTCAGGCCAGTCACGGGAACTGAACATGCCCCTTTCCATTTCTGTTTATGTCCTGGCAGTATTTTTCACCCCTGCCCTGATTCAAAGAAGAAAAGTTTTAAAGAACGGGGGTAAGTTCCCCCAAGTTAAACACATGAAAGCACAGAAGGGCTGAGAGCAAAGTTCAGTTCACAGTCTTAAATAGTGAGCTAGCTAGTGTCTACACCCAGAAACACAAACATACACACCAGACCTTGGGAGGAAGGTGAGTTTTCAAGTAACTCCGAAGCAAAGCGTCTTCCAAATACTGGTTCCCAGTCACAGGCTGCTCTTGGAAGAGGGTCTCGGTTTCTCTCCTGACAAAGGGCATTTCCAGATCTTCCAATACTTGCTTCTCCCGTGTGCCAACCTGCTGCCCTTGCCCCGCAGTGGTGCTGACTCCCTTAGGACTCGGCACTTGGACAAGAGGCAGAAAGCGACCTGCCTGCCAGGCACTGGATCTCCACCAACGCAGGCGACAGGTAAACATGGTCCTGCAAAGCCCTGGGTGTGTCCCACCGACAGCTCTCACCACCAGACCCTTCCTCAGTTGACAGCAACACCCATCTTGTTTTGTTCTAATGTTGTGAAGTTATTCTTTGACGTGTCTTCTCTCCTCCCTCGAGGAGGAGGAGCTTTGCAACAGCTGTTGTGGACTGGGATAGGGGCCAAAAGGTCTCTGAAAGAGATCAGCAAAAACACAACTACTTAGAAAACATTTTGTCCTTCCCTACTGGCTAAGCAAACCATCGTGACCAGCCAGCCAGCCATTTCCAGAGCGGGGGTAACTGGAGGAGATGTGTGTTCTCACCAGCATCCCCCTGAATTGCTTGGGATGACACCAGGGTTGGGGGGAGGGGGTTGGCAAAAAAACCCACAACATTTCCTCATCTGAGGCATCACAAAAGGCTTGGAAATGGGAAAAAAAATGGTTTGGGCAGGTTGTTCTGTAAATAAGGTACTGGTGAAATAGAGAATCCCTCCTCCTCGCCTGGGTTGTGACACAAGCTCCAGAATAACTTGCTTATAAAGTCCCTGATGCCCTTCAGTTAGGATGATATTAAAAATTTCCCTTTCCCTAGGGAAGCACCAGAATATTTTAAGAAGGCGTCTTCTGACTTTGAGTGATTTGAAAGCTGCATCTCATTCGAGGTGACACGCTGCCAATAAAAACAGCATTCCACTTCAGAGGGGCCCGAGGCAGGTGTGACACAGCAGCACTGCCCCCAGGCCACGGCCCGGCAGCTGCTTCTGCCCTGGAGACGCCTGGTTCTTCCTGAACTCCATGGAAGCACCTGGCAGGGCCTGGGGACGGTCACGGACACATCCCCCTGGACACGGACACACGGCCGGGGCTGGGCAGGGCTGTGGGCACGGCTGCCCTCACACCGGCCCTGTCAAACGCCCTTCGGCCTGGTTCTGCCGCCGGTTTTCCAG
>NW_009953108.1:77648-114945 GCF_000747805.2 Chaetura pelagica | reverse complement strand
AAGAGCGGTGGGGCTGTGGAGAGCCAGGGCACCATCTCAGAATCCAGGAGCAACGAGAGTTTTGGCCAAGGTGAGAGGCTGATGCTGGAGCCTTGGGGAATAAAGACCCTGTAGTGAAAGAACCACTCCTGAGTGGATCAGCTTGGTCTTAAGTGATGTTTCCTTTGCACATTAATGATAGATGTAGCATGTTATGGAAAACATGTTTTCTTCTCTCTCTGGTTCACTTAAATCAGTTTTATTTAGCTAAGAAACTCATGTTGGACTAATGCCTTTGTCTGTTATAATTGTATTCCAGTCCTGTTCACAGTGCTTCACCAATCATGAGTAAAAAAATAATACCTTCCTAAAATACTTAACATGTTAAATTTTTTCCAGGTGTATATTTGTTTAAATATAATTTTATAGCTGTAATCTGTTCTCATTACTAAATGAAGCACTAAATTTAGCATAAAAGCTGTCGACATGTTCCAATCAACATGCCTTAATGACTGCCAACAACTGGAAATTAGGCTTTCATGGCAAAAAAAAAAGCTGAAAAGGTACAAGTGCAGAACAAGATTAGATCGACTGTTTTGATAAAAGTTCCCTGCTCTCTGCCTTAGGTCATGGTTTAACTCAATCCATTGTGTTTATGCTATTATTTTAATTGTTAATATTGGCTATGGACAAGGCAACACTCCTCTGGGGACTGGTTTGTGGTATTTCCTTCCATTAATATCTCCCCGTTAGCAGCTACATGTTGAGATCTCCCAGTGAGCCCTTTTTCAGAGCAGTTAACACGTTCCTTATTAATTCCATCTAATGGAAGCTTTTCATCAAAGTGTCAGATGGTGCTAAATCAAGCACCTCACCCAAGTGCAACCCTTACAATGTCCACATTGCTGCCTTTATCCATCAGCTTTCCCTTTTTGCAAAGAGAGTCTTTTCTTCTTTAATCCAGGCTTGTCTAACAGAGCCCACTTTCACTGAAACTATGTGGACTTCTGTGGTTGGTTTTTTTTTTTGGTTGGTTGTTGTTGGGGTTTTTTTCTTCCTTTCAAGGTGTCCCAAGAAGAATCATTCCATTATTCTTGACGAGATTGATGTTCGTGTTTCCTGCTTACCCTTGCTAAAATATTGGCTGCTGTTGGCAGACTTCCAGTTCTTTCACTTTCTACCTTGACATTTTTAATGGCTGTATGAATTAACATTTGTGGTTTGGAATATGAGAAATGCATTTTGAAGTGGCACCAGCTGACACTAGGTACAGTTGTGGCCCTGAATTCCAACTACTATTGACTGTTTACTGGGGAACAGGGAGTCTTCAGGCTCTGCAGACTCTCAGATTGTGCCTTGGAGTATCTTTGGCTTGCTTTGCTTTAGCTGTCCGGGCTGGTAATTAACTTTTGGACCTGAATAAGCTGAAGAATCTCATTCTTAGCTGAAGGAAGATGAGAAATAGCAACGACTGTATATTCTCCAGGTGTCTCATATCTTCCTTTAATTTTTTCAGGTTTTAATTACAAGTGGAAAGCAGGTCTTTGAAATACAGGATGGCTACTCAGCAGCTTTTACTGACTAGGCAAAAGAAAAAGTCCTCAAAGGTAAAAACCTTGAAATGTGCTGGTAATGACAAACTTAGCTCTCAGCTTTGGACCTGGCATGTCTGTGCCTGGTGAGGTGGGAGCACCTTCTGTTGGCTGCCCTGTTCTTAGTTGGATTATTTCCAATGTAGTGAGTCCACTTGAGACTTGAAACTTGAGAGTTTGACATGCATTTGACTCATTAGGTGTACCCAGAGCTTTATTAGCAGCAAGAAATGTAATGAACTAACAGAGGAACTAAATTTAGTCTGCTTTCCACTGAGATTGTTAATTTACAATCACACAGTATTGACATTAGCTGCAATTGTAGATGTGCTGTTTACAACCCTGTGTTCAAATCCCTCTGCCAACCAGGCCTGCCAGCAGCCACCACAGGTTCAGTCTGCTGTCAGATCTCAAAAAAAGCTGTGGCAGGCAGAGAAGTTTCATACAGCAGAGAAGGCCACACCAGCACAGGCACTTGTTTGGCTTCACAATTAATCCTGTAGAGCTCAGCTGGCAGAAAACTCTTTTATTTTTTAGGGGTGTTTGTCTGATAAGTGCCAGCATTGGTGCAGGGGAGGGGGTGGGAACATTCAGCCACAATAAAAGGGGAAGGAGTAACCAATATAGTCTGCTTCTGTGTGAATCATGCCAGATCTATCAATAATTATCCTTACAACATTGAATCCCACCCATGTTAGACATAAGTCCTCTCTGTGTGGTATGAAGGCCAGAGAAATGTTAAAAGTAGCTCTAAAATACACCCTCCCCTTCCACCTGCTGAGAGTAATTTCTAAATAGAATCGTCATGTTACACTAAAACAGTGCTGGGTTTGACTTTGCCCTTCTTTTTCAGGAGTCAGTGTTGTTCCCCAGCAAAACTGCCACGGAGCAGCAGTCTGTGGTGCTGGTGAAGAAACTCCTGGCTGTCTCAGTGTCCTGCATAACGTACATGAGGGGGCTGTTCCCAGAGAGCTCCTATGGAACTCGTTACGTAGATGGTAACACCCTCCATTTGTGCTGAATTCTTATTCCTACTTGTTGTATTTCATAATCTGCAGCTCCCAGCTGCTTGGGAGTCTGTGAGTTCAGTTTTTTAGGAAGTGAGCTCACAGGCCTTCTCAGGTCTGGGTGCAGGTGGTGCTTCTGCAGCAAACGGCGAGCACAGGAGGCAACCTTATTGCTATTGGCAACTCATGACTTCTCTGTTAATGTTTCTTTGGGTTTGTAACAGTTTCTTGGAGTTGCCAGCCCTGTGAATCAGATCTCAGCGTCAGGAGACTGACTTAAAGATCAGCAAGTTATAAAAATACTAACTTTGATAGGTGTGTTTTGTTTTCTTTTTAGATTTTTGAGTCCTTCAGGTTGAAATTTTCAGCTTTCCTTGCGAGACTGAAGATAGATTTGTTTGTTTCATTGTTGGTCCTTTTCTGTGAAAACTATCTCACATAACCACACATGCTTTGGGAATCAGAACTTTGAGAACAACAAATAACTTTAAGAAACCAAAGTCTTGTCATAGGGTCACAAGACTTGGTGATGCTTTGATTCATCAATATCTTGATGTGCATTCCAGGTGTGTTGGCAGAGCGTGAAACATCTCCATATTGATGTGTTTCCCTATTTTTACTTATGGAGTTAGTTGTCCTGAGTCATGGTCACAGGCACTTTGTGGGCTGGGTTGAGGGCACAGGAAATCCCAGACTGGCTCTTGATCACCTAACCCTGAAAAGCCACTAGTCTTTGTAATGAAATGTCAGGCCTTTCAAGTGCCTTTTTGATCAGGAGTGTTAACACCTGCCTGCTCATGCCTTTGAGGGCTTGTGTTACTACCTCACCCCTTAATTTTCAGAATTTCCCTCTTGCCATTCTGCTGCCTGAAACCTGAGGTAGAAGGCACTGTGTGGAAAAGCTTAACAGGACTGTTTTTTCCTGAGCACACTCATTTCCCTCTTGGTGAGGAATGGAGAAGTAAAGGTGTTGTTAGGAGTGGTGGAATAGATGGGAGTGGAGAAGAGGAGGGAGGAGAGGACGAAAGCTGCTGGTGTTTCAAAATCCAGCCATAACTCCAGCACTCCTGAGAGAGCCCAGAGCATCTGAAAAGAGTCTTGACATTTCAAAATGTAGCAATAAGCTTGTGTCAGCCCACCTGGGACCAACATTTCCGCTCAGGAAGGACCTCCAGATAAAGCATTTTATCCATAAAAGGGGGGGAACTGGCTTGGTTTCAGTGTTTGCCCAACAGCTCTGATAAGAATTGTAACTTATGAGCTAAATCTGGTTTTGCAGACCTCTGTCTAAAAATTCTCCGAGAAGATAAAAGCTGTCTGGGATCACTGCAGATAGTCAAGTGGTAAGTGAGTAACAGCGAAACTGAGACAAGATTGTGCTGAATTGTGAGACATCTCCCCCTCACATTCTTCTTCCTGAATTTGAAACTGTTGTGCCCAGTAGTGGTGGCAGCTGTGCCAGGGCAGCTCCTGCCACTGCAGCCCGGGTGCTGCCCCTCGCGTAAGCAGGATGGAATTAGCTGACCAAGATCATGTGAGTTCAAGGTCTGTTGAAGTGGTGACTGGTGAGGTCATGGTCAGGCCCCAGAACAGGCTCAGACAGCGTAGGTAGGTAGAGAGGGTGAAGAAAATCATGAAGTTGATTCTGTTGTTTAGTCTTTTCTAGTTTCACTTTTCTAGGGGTTCTCGTAGCCTGTTTTTTTGATCATACAATATTTTCTTTTCCTACATGTCCGAGGACCTTGCAACTTGTTTTTGTGATATTTAGGATGTATTTCAGAGCTGGCCTGTTGCCAACAAGCAGAGGGTCTGACTTTGATGTGCTAAGGAGATACCTAGCTGCACATCCTTTGACTCAAAGAGTAACTATCTGACCACTGTTACCTCAAATAATATTTACTACTTTGAGAAAGTCCATAGCTGTAAGCTATGCATCAGATAACAAGGATTTACAAGACCAGACATGTCAGGCCATGTTCAGATGGAAGTCTCAGCCAAGCTCTGTACAAAGCTGATGGGAAAAGAGCCATCAGAGATCAGGCTGTGGAGCCAGAATAGAGCAGAGAGCAGGGAGCCCCTGAGAGCCAGCGTGGGCTGCCAGTCCTTCTCTTTGTCAGGATTTAAGTGGGCCCAGCCTGACAGGATGTGGCCCTAGAAGTATAAACAATGCACAAATGTAGAAAGGAGGATATGATGGTTGACCTGAAAAGGACTTTACAAGCCCCAAATGTTGCTAGCTGTGTTGTCTGAACTCCAGAGAAAATGCACTTTAAACTGTATCTAATGAGCGTGTGTTTACAGATCAGGAGATAAATATTGCTGGTTAGTATTAACATGGTTTTTTCCCCTGGCAGGATTCAAGGTTGTTTTGATGCTTTGGAGAGGCAGTATGTAAGTTTTTGGGTTTTGTGTTTTCTTTTGTTTTAGGGGTTTTTGTTTGTTTTGGGTTTGTTCGTTTGTTTTTTTGTTGTGTTGGGGTTTTTTTAGTGGAATTTCTCCTTCTTCACAGAGTTTGGACAAATCTATCTTTCCACTCCTGCTTTGTATTTTTGTCCTGCTCTTACATGCACACAACACACATTCACATTCACAGGACAGGGAGACAGCCTTGCCCTGAGTACCTGTGAGATTTGGGAGTTTATTTCTTGAGCTCAAATACTGACCACTGCTGCTCTCGAGGCTTCCTTGTCCATGGTGTGTGACCAAAGGGCCATGGTTGTGTGAACTCCTTTGCACCCCGAAACAGATTTCCATTGGTTCTGTGTTCAACATTTGCCTTCTCTAATGTCTGGATAGAGGCCCTACCAGTCAGAACTTAAATCTTTATCTCCGTGCCAGTTTTCTTGAGACGGGTTTTGCTTTCCCTCATCTATTTTCCTTCTTATCTTCCCTAAACCTCCTGGCTTTTTCTCTTGGGTGCAGAATTTATTCCTTTTTTTATGAAAGTAATTAATCAAGAAAGGTATATAACTGGTTCCAGAACAGCAAGTGATCGTACTCCTTGCTGATTCTCACATGAAAACAGCTCTGCATAGGAAAAAGCCCAGTTGTCACCCTGTCAGCACTGCTCATCAAACCAGCTCTCACCTCCATCAGATGAAGGGGTGTTGGTTGTGGTGCTGATAATCAGATGGGCTCTTACCCAGCACTGCAACTGTCAGCATGCATCAGATAAAGTGTTGTGAACTCAGTTCTAGGAGGTGCTTAGTCCTCTGCTGATTACGAGAGACATAAATTAATTGTGGTTTGACAAAGATTAAGGACAAAATTGAGATATTTAATGCATGCTCTAGGATTGTATTCCACAGCAATCCCGTTTTCTTGCTACAGGATAGATTAAATACCTTTGGGGAGTTTTAGAGCAGAGAGCCAATATTAAGCAAGGATGGGTGCTGTTGGAAAAGCGTTTTAAGTCGGCACAGCCTTTGGAGATTTGTTTAGGAAGAGTCCCAAGAGGGACGCCTGAGCGTGCTGGTGTTTTCTTGGGAAGCTGCGTGTGAAGCCGAGAAAAGCGGCCACTAGGTGTTGCTGATGCTGTGCTGAGCAACCTGCACGGAGGCTTTTAACTCCCAGTTAGTCGACAGTATCGATTCCTGCACTGTACACAGCCATCTGATTTCGATAAGTCTTTCTTTCCTTTGCCCTCCAAGATTTTGATTTGATTTTGATTTTGTGTTGTGTTTTCCTTTTCCCTCCTCAGTTACACGTAGCTGTCCTCGCAGTAAGTAAATGAACACAAGGTTTTTTTCTTCCCCTAACCCTGTTTGAAAGAGATAGGGAGTAAAGGTTGTGTCAACCCATTTGTGCCTTTTTCAAGGGGAAATCAACATGTATGTGACCTTTCTTAAACATGGTAAATATGAACTTCCTAGCCTGCATGGGAATGTTTTCCTCAGTATGTCAGGCTTCTGTCTGAGCCTCACATGCATCCTTTAACTAGAAGCACTTCTGTGTGCTTCTTATCATTGCTTCCTTTAAACTCTTGCATCCACCGTTGGAAGCTACTGTGGCTCCTCCATTTTCCCCTGGAGAAGAGTCATCCTTATTAATCTGAGGCTGAAGAACCCCCACATGGCTGGTGACCTGGTCCTTTGTAAGGCACCAAGAGCTATGCTGTGCATCATCTGAGCAGTTCAATTGCAGGCATCAGTAGTTGCCTATGAGGGCTGGAATAGGAATTAACCTCATTCCTCCCCAATTACACAGGTCTTCTACCTGTCTTTGAAGTGGTAAGTAGACTGCTGATAGAGGAAGGCCTTTTCTCAGCCATTCCTTTCTCTGGTCCCGTGCTGAAGATAGTGCAATCTCTGCTGTATAATGAAAATATCATTGTTTAGTCACTTTTCAGTGGCTCAGGTCATCCAAGAGGAGAATGCCCTCACTGTGCTTTCTTATAACAGATTTACACCAATCCCAAAGAACCGGAGGTAAGAAAGAGTCTTAATTAATCTTTGAGGCAACTGAAGGCATGGGTGAGTAGATTTGTATGCAGGGTGGACTTGTAGGCTTAAATTCTACCCTGACATAGCTGCTTGGTGACCTTGTTTCTCTTCTTCTGCCTTTGCTCAAGGGTGACAGCTCAGTGAGCTGGTTTGTGATCAAACACTCTTCCCAGGCCCTGGGCTGTGGGCCCATCCAGGGCCTCAGGCAGGGATGTTAATGGACATGGTGGCAATTTTCTTTTTCCTTCCTGAAGAGAAGAAATGGGAAGTTCAAAATAATCCTGTTATGAACCATCTTTTTTTTTAACAGGAACATTGAAAAAAAAAGCTGTGGTTTTGTGCAGAGAATTTTAGGGCAGAAGTTGTGAATCACTTTGGACTTGGGATCCTTTCAGTGCTCTATTTTGTGTTGCTGTTTTGCCAACACTGGTAGAGACAGCCAGGGTGGGGTGGTGTAGAAGAGAGGTGCTGCACCCAAGTTGTCTCCACAGAGCAGATGCAGGGAACAGCTGCAGGATCCTTGCTCACCTGGTGACAGTTCTGCTGTGTCACACCTCACCTCAGCTCCTGGGGAGGGAGCAAGAGTCTGTACCAAGGCTGGGATAAGGAAGGCTCAGAGTTAAGGGCTCAGCTCCTAATCAACCTCATTGCCCCTGGAAAAAGTTATTATAGGCATGGAATTGGACTACAATAGAGCTTTTCTCTTGTGGTGAAACAAGTCTGTTCTTCCTAATTTTTTTTATTCTCTAAAATCAGAGCAAATCCTTTCCTTTTAAATGGAAAATCAACTAGTTTTGTTTTGTTGTTTTTTTTTCTTTCCATCACAAAACTCCTGAGACCAGTGAAACTCAGAAACTTGAGCCCATGCAGTATTGTTTCTGTTTCCTAGTAGGAAGAGCCCTCTAGGCCCTTGTCCTCATGCAGAGCTCTGGGCCAGGCTGTGTCACCCATGGAGCCTCCCTTTTGTCCTTTGAGAAAGGGAGGATGTGGGTACATGGTGATGGTTGGCTGGCCCTGTTACCTCATGAGAAATTGAGGCTGGGGAGCCAAGTCCACAGAGGAAGGGGAAGGAGGAAGCAGGAAGTTGCAATTTTTTGTGATTCTTTCAGTGCCAGGTGGTGGTTAAGAAAATTTGCCAAAGAGTGTGCAAGTAATAATAGAGTTAAAGCTGTCATCATGTCATTAAATTAGTGCTGTACTCTGACATAAAGTTGTGGAGGGGCACTGCTAAGTTCAGGACTCATCTTTACACTCATTATTGAAAGAGACCTGTGTCTTCTTTTCCCCTCTCTTGTTTCATCTCTAGACAGTGACCGAACTGTACCAGTTCAAATTCAAGTACAAAAAGGAGGTGCCCCAGATGGACATCAGCAGGTAAAGGTTTGGTGTTTCTCAGGATTACACTGTGCAAACTGTGTTCTTGAAGCACTAAGAGGAAACTGCACTTCATCACTAGAGCACATCCAAGCTCCTGAGCAGCTGTAAATACCAGCAGAGCTGAGGATGTTCCCCCTGCAGGGTAGGAGCTGCTGAGGAGCAGGGCTGTGAGGTAGCACAGAGAGGCACTTCAGCTGCTCCAGAACTGAATTAAGGCTGATTTATAGAAACAATACCAGCTCAGGGTAGCAATGCAGGAGCCTTGCTTCTGTCTCTGACTCATAATTCTTCCATGTTCACCATACAGCCTGGTGCTTTCAAATGGAGCTTTTTCAGGTTGGATCCCTCTTGCCATGATCTTGCACTCAGGGTTTTTTTTCCTTGGGCATTTGCATACGTGTGTTCTGCTTGAGCAGTTTTATGTGGGTGACTTGAGACAACTTTCACTTGTGATGCCTGAGTTGATGCTGCAAAATGTGGGGCAGGAAGCAGCAGCTTTTTGCATCTTTTTGATTCTGTTGGATATTTTAAACTGTTTAGCAGGCCATAACCCTGTCTTGTTTAAAATCAGTACTATCAAAGGCTGTTTGCTATAACCAAAGCAAAGAAAAATAATTAGTCTGTTTTCAGTCTGCTTCTGCAATTGCCATCAATGAAAGATGGATCTTTGGGCCTTGGAACCTGCCTGTACAGCAAGAGAACTCTGCTGTCTCCAGTCGTCCTCAGGAAACCCCTCTGCAGGTCCCCTCTAGTGTGCCATTAGCCACTTTCTCTAAACACATCCATGTAATTTGTAGTACATGGAAAAGTGATTTTATGCTGGGAAAATCTGAACTGTGCTTGAGCCTGGAGTGTCCTGTTGACTGTACCCTCTGGTTCTGCTTTTAAGCTGCTCTCAGTTGTCCTCACTGCATTGAGGGAGAGAGGAAAGCTTTGGGATCTGAAAGATAATAGATAGCTCTGTTTTTTCAATCAGCCTTACTCATTAGTTCCTAGAAATAACAACAGTCCCCAAATGGAACTCAGCATCCCTTGGTGTTGGTCAGACTGGCCAAGCAGAGGCTTAGCCATCTGGCTGTTGGGTTGGTATCTGCTCCATCAAAATCCCATCATTGCTCTGAGGCTTCAAAGTTGGTGGTAGCAGATTCCTGGGCTGTGTTCTCTTTCCTCAGTGCCTGTCACTGCTGTGTCAGGATCCTGCCTGTGCCTGCACTTGTTACTAAACTGATGTTCTGGCATTGGTCAGAGTGTTGTGTCATCTTTGCTCTCAGCTCCTGCATCTGATTGTCCTGCTTTTGGACACCTGCAAGTTTTATTGTCCTGGGAACTCTGAGTTCATCTTTTCATGAGAGATAATTTGTGGGTCTGCATTGTCATCTCTGGGTGGTAAATGGAGACTTCCTCCTAGATGGTCCCTGCCTTATTTTAGATGGATTTTGGAGGGGTTCCTTGCCATTGATCCCAGTCCTCGAGAGAGGTTCTGTTCCTCAGCTTCTACCTTTTGACACATTCCTACAATGTTATTCCCAAATTGAACCAATACTTGACCTGTTAATTCCTAGGGAAGTGTGATTTCTTTTTTGCTTATACTCTTCTCCCTTGCCATTTCTATTCTGCTAAGCCCAAGACTTAGAATCATGGATTCATTAAGGTTGGAAAGGACCGCTAAGATCATTAACTCCAACTATCAACCCAACCCCACCAAGGCTGCAAAACCATCTCCTGAAGTGCCAAATCTACATGTTTTTTGAACACCTCCAGGGATGGTGACTCCACCACTGCCCTGGGCAGCCTGAGGGCCTGACCACTCCTTCAGTAAAGAGAACTTTCCTAATATCTTAATATTTCCTAATATCTCCACATGTAAATGTGACATGTAAGAGAAGACCTAACTTGTCTCTACTCCTTAGGCATTGCCAGTATTTGTCCTCTCACTTGAGGTACATTTCTGAACACACAGGATTCAATCTGGTGGCACAGTGTGCTCAGCTCAAAGGTTTGTTGCTGAAAATTTGAAGCCTACCAAAACATACCCTGCAAACTCAAGCTGTTCAACAGCCACTCAGTTTTCATGATGAGCCAAGAAGCTTCAAGGAGAAGGGAAAATCAATCTTAATGAAGCTGTTCCTTCCAGTGGTTTAGTCAGTCAGATTGAGCCCTGGGATCCTCTCTGCTCTCTTGGGTTACTTTCTGCTTTTAAAGCAAGTTGGGGTGATTGTGTTAGGGATGATCCAGCCTGTATAGAGTGTCCTCCACCTGCTTGTAGACCTCCAAAGATGTAACACAGGAGATACACCTTTTTTATGACCCCTTCTTATTGAAAGTTAAGGATGTTTAGGTTCCTTAGTCACGTCGTGATTCATCTAGTCCGTTTTTAACCGTCTAAAGTTAGCTGGCTGATCTAAGCTGCACATCTCATCTACCTCAGTAGACAAGAGAAACAAACTCCTCCAGAGGGCGATTCATCCCACTCCTGTTACACGTTTGTCTAGACTGCTTGCTGAGGCTGGCCAACTGACATTTGGATGGGTGAAGGAGGTGAGAGGAATGCCCCTTCGTCACTTTGAAAGAATGTGCTTCTGAGCTGCTTTTTTCTGACGTGGAACTGAAGTGAGAACATGCAATTCACTTCTCCTCAAACTGCAAAATGGATTTGAAAACAGCCCCTGTGATGAATCAGGCTTTATAGGGGATTCTCACCTCATTCCTCTCATTCCTGAAATTGCTTAGGTGAAAGGCACTTGTTTTGTGGTCCTCTGATCCAATTTAATCATGTTAAAATGAGTGAGTAATGACATTTGTATAATGGGGTCCCAGCTACAGAGTCTGTTCAAATGGAAATGCCATTCCTCTTAGTTTGGAGCTGTTGTGCTGATGCCACTCTATCCCTGAAGTCTGTTTCACTTCCCTATTTACCTGGAAATGACAAAGCCATTGTAGCTTTGTCACTGGTGGTTTCAGACGAGTCAGTGGGTGCACTGTATTTGTCATGAGGTCATGAATATTCATGACTGAAGAACACAGATCTGTTCTTCTTCTTCCCATTGTAGCAACCAAATGACCTTTGGGAGCGAGGTGTGCAACAGGGACATGAAACAGGCCAGCAGGCTCCTGATCAGGAAGCTGTACCTGTTAATGCAGAACCTGGGGCCACTGCCCAACGATGTCACCCTGACCATGAAACTCCTCTACTACAATGATGGTAGGTGGAGAACTTCCTTTTCCTTCCCTTTCTGTGCTGATCATGAGCCCCTATAAGGCAGGTGAAGCACAGAATGGTGAAATGGTAGCAGCTCTTCACTGACAGCAGTGAGAAATGGTGTCAATCATTATGATGCTTTCTGACCCACAGGGATGGGAGATGCTGTCTAAGGAGGGATTGACTATCTCTCTAAGAAGTACAGCTACACAGTGTGAAAAGGAGACATCCTCCTCCTTCACAGTTTTGTTTCTTTGTTGTTTTTTTTAAAGGAGCAGGCATCCTGCAATTGTCAGGTTCTGCTCCAGAAGGTTGAGTACATTAGTGGTATCTCAGCATCCTAAAGTCCTAGAATCATAGAGTTAGGTTGGAATGGACCTTAAAGATCATCAGGTTCCAACCTCCCTGCTATAAGCAGGAACACCTCCCACCAGACCAGGCTGCACGAGCCTCATCCAACCTGGCCTTGAACACCTCCAGGGATGGGGCAGCCACAACCTCCCTGGGAAACCTGTTCCAGTGCCTTCCCACCTTCATGGTGAAGAATTTCTTCAGTTTAAAACCATTCCCCCTTGTCCTGCCACCACACTCTCTGGTGAAAAGTCATTGTTCCTTTGAGGTCCCTGGTAACATTTGCACAGCTCCTTTTTTCCTTTGCATTCTCTCCCTTCTTCCTGAAAATAACCCAAAACAAACCAGAATATTTTTAGTCATTGATGCTGTTACTCTAGGCTGGTACACACTTGTTCTTTATAAGTCAGATTAAGGAGAGATGGAACTTGATTTCTTGGGCATCATTGGGTTCTTTCTCCCTGTGCAGTAACTCCTGAAGATTACCAGCCCCCAGGCTTTAAGGAAGATGGCAGCCCTGGTGACCTGTTGTTTGATGGTCATCCTGTCAGCCTGAGAGTAGGGTCAGTCTCCACAGGGTTCCACCTCATGAAAGTGAAAGTGACAACTGAAAAGAAGAGAATGAAAACAGTGGAAAGCAACGTGATCCAGGAGAATGGTCCTATTGAGATCTCCCATCAAGGGTTAGACTGTGATGAAGAGGAGGAGGAGGGGAGCACAAAGGTATAAAAACAGTTCTATTTGGCTCTTGCTGGAGGAATGGAGTTTATCTAGCAAAACTCTCATTAAAAGAAACATTTTCTCAGCATCCCAGTTTAAGAAGGGTTTCAGCAGTCCATAGACAAAGTGAATTTCATTCCAGCATATCCACTGCCCTCCTGAGTCCAGTGTGTTCTCCCAGAAGAGGGCAGTGATTGCACAGTGAGACCCAGCACACGCGTGTGCACACACACACTCTTACACACATATGTCCACAAAATGGAGAAGATTGCAGAGTTTTGCCTTTCCACTTGGTGTTCCTCAGGACTGAGCCACGTTCCACTGTGGAGTTAGGTGGGATTCCTTCCAGTCACCTCTAGGCAGCTGGAAGCTGTGTGCTGTGCCTGATGTCTCTGTGCTGCCCTCTGCACCTAGTGGAGGGCATCTTTAGCAGTAATGCAGATAATTTCTTGAGACACCAGGGTAGGCTGGGATGAGTGGTCCTCTGGTGATGCCTCTCCAAAATGACAGAAGGAACAGCCTGGACTGGTTACATAGACTAGACAATTTAATTTTAGGTGGTCAGTGCCAGGAAATAAACTCCAACATAACTAACTCCTGAAGACAGGAAGAAATTTAGGTGGGAATTCTGTCTTTTCTTAGCTGATTTCCCTCTTGAAAGAGTTGTAGGCTTGGGAGAAGGAAGGCCTGGGCACTGAGGAGCTGTGAAGGTTTCATCCCTATTAGTGCTGGGTTTATGAATGTACCAACTGAGTGTATTTTTTAGGTTATGTTATTAAGACAAAGCATAATTTATTTTACAGAATCACCCTCTACCTGTCAGAGCAGATTCAAGTGAGTGTGGAGAAGACAAAAGTAACACCCATCTGGACTGGAAAATGGAAGCATCTTCTTGTTGCCTTCAAGATACAGGTAAGTGCCTTGTTTCAAAACTGAAGGGGTTTGTGCTCATGACTGCATCCCAGCATAATATTTAGGTTTTCTCACTTAACTGGGGAATGGGTGAACAGAGTTTCCTTGGACTGTTTGAATTTTGTGTCAGATCAGATAGAGCTGTAACAAATAGCTTCTTGAATATGCTTGGTTTGTTAACAGGAACATTCAGGTTTTTTCAGTATCTTTTTCACCTCGTTATCTCATCAGTTTTTTCAGATATGGAGATGCACAGTTGATCAATAACAGAGTTACATTATCTACATTTTCACCAAAGCTCTTTTCCTTTGGCTGGTGCAGTTTGATTTTGCTAATGACTTCCATATCTGAAAACACACGTGAAAATGGGGAAAAAAGAAATCCTTTTCTGTCACTTCAGGCACCCCAGCTGCTGCCACCCCCTGCTGTGTTTGACCTTTGAGGCTCTCAGATATAGCCTGTGGAACAATACCATCTAGTGACAAAATGGTAAATAGCATTCCTGAGATCCCCAGGCAGCAGAATAAAGAGGCCTTCTCAGGTCTTTCTCCTGCAGCTTTTCTGATGACTAAGAAGGGGTGAACTCGTGCTACCACCTTCTCCACTGTGGGGAGTTAACGGGATCTTCCTTCTCTAACCAACTGTCTGTTTCAATGAAACTGAAGGTGCTTTGGACTCTCCATCAAGTTTTATTGAAACTGTTCAAGAAGGTCAATAGTTCTTAGTCAGGAGACAGCTCCTCTCCTGCCCCATGCCCACACCCACTTGGAAAGAACACATGAAGGCAAAAGCTTTGGTTTTTTAGGAAAAAATAAATGGAGTTCAGGTTTCACTGACAGAAGCTGCTGCTGAAATCTCTGTTCCCAGGAATAAACTGCCAGTGTTGGCACTGCCAAAGGTGGCATGGGATCAGATCAGGCATAGGATTTTCCAACAGTGCTTTAGTCAGGCTTCTGAGGTGTTTGCTTGGTTTTTTTTTTCTTCAATTAAATATAGAGTTTTAACTTCATAACTAATTTTGATACCCTGTTGGGGTTGCAGGTGGAAAGATGACAAGAATGAAGGTGACAGGCAGGATGCCTTGCTCAGGAGCATCTCAGCAGGTGAGCAGATTCTGCCAGGCAAGGTGGAATTCATTGCCACAGAACATGATGTCATCTAGGATGGCACAAGATTTAACTAAAATTTATGAATTTATTGTGCAGTATTCATAGAGGCTACAATGTATTAGGGCCCAGGGAAGCAAGTAGGAAGACATTTTCCATGGCCAGCTTATTTCGTACATCCAGTACAAGGATTTTGTACTACTCTCTGGATTTGTCGCTGGTGAGTTACTCACACAGACTGAATGGATCAGTGTCCCAAGCAGGCTGGGGTACCTGTGTGTGTTTTTGGATTAAGGCTCTCAAGTCACCACCCTGTGTTAGGTTTGGAGAGTCTATTTGTCTATGGCCTAACATGGTCTTTGCTTCTCCTTTCTTGCATCCAGACTTTCTCTACATGTGAGTCACAGGTATTTACTGGATCCTATCCCCTTTTGGCTACCTGCCTAGGATAGCAAGAATTATCCCCTGGAGGTGCTGATCTCTTTTTCAGTGGTTGTTGGGGAAACCCAAAGAACTAGGGTAGACGAGCCATGTCATTTTAGATAACTAAAGTTATGTGAAATGAATTCCATCCTGAAGGCTGCCCAGGCCTAACCCTGAGTCAGAAGCAGAGCTTGAATTCACAGAATTGTGCAGAGGTTTTTTCAGTGACAGGGCAAATCTCTGAATACCACCAGCCTTACCACTTGGGCATTCTCCCATTCAAATTAGGTGAAAACCATGTGAGCTTTCAATGTTCAGAAATTGAATCTTTACAGGGGAAGTTAATGAGAGTAGGAAATTGCTTCTAAAATTTTCCCTGCCTGTGTTGAAAAGAATCCTGGGGTGTCTAACCCAGACAGCAACTGGAGACTACAACGTAACGTGTCATTCAAAAGGCATCTGTGAAGTATTTGCCTTGACTCTGGATCTTAGAAATGAACTTCTGTGCCTAGGCTGGTATTTTTCAAACTTTAACCACATTTTTTCTTGGTCTCACATCCTCCAGTTTCCTTCTGATCATTGTTTATTCTGTCGTCTATGTGAAAACAGGAGCCTTTTTTGTTTGGAACTCATGGCTGTGCCACTGATTCATGCTCTGACATTCTTTTGGGTCTGTCATGATTGTGAGCCCCAGACACCTCTGCTGCAGCATGTGAATTTCATTAGAATATGGTAGCAACAGTGAGAGTGTCTGAAGGTGGTGGAAACTGTTGCTGAAAAATGCAAGAGTCACTTTATCCATTGCATGCATCCAAGGACTTAAATAATCCCAAGCCTGCTGCCTGGTGGATTCTGCATGGCAGGTTGTTTGGGTTTTATTAATATTCTTTGATATTGTTTTTTAAACCATCATAGCTTAGAAGTTGGGTAATATTTCAGTCAGTCTAGGGAAAAACTAAGTCAAGCCACTAGTTAAAAAGTGCAGATCATCATTGTAAAGCCAGTGCTAATAAAAATTTGACACTGTTTTCCATATGAGAGGGACTTTCCCTTCTTTTCTGAGGGAAGTGGTTAAAACAAATGACCATTGTGTCTTCCACTTGAATCAGGAAGACAAACTGGTGAGTGAAGTTTGTCTTAAAAGATGAGGACAAGTTTGGGTGGATGGGAAGTCTGAGCTAGGTGTTATCTAACAGGGTCAAGTGGAGGTAAGATGGGTAGGAGAACTGCTGTTGTGGTGTGAATGTGAACACCTTGTTGCTATCCAGACTGCACTACAGTCAAGTTTTCCAGCTTTCCACTGTGGTCAGAGGAACTCTCTGCTTTAAGGAGCTGTTAAGGTCTCCAAACTGACTTGTCTCCTCCTGGATTTTGGAATTTATTCAGCTTGGTATGTGAGGGGCCTTGGGGAACAACCATGGAGCTCTGCTTTTTTTGGGACAGGCATGAGCCCTAAGACTTGCAGTGCTAGTGGGTGACTTTGAGTGTTAGGTTTCCACCAGAAGAAGATCCCCTTGAACCAACTCACTGAATGATTGCTGACCTACAGCACTGCTGCAAGAGAAGGGAGCAGGGCTGGACAGCCAGGAGATGGCAAAGAGGGTCCAGGAGGGAGACCTGCCCTTCTGCTGATGGTGCAGTGTTACCTGTTGAGCTATCCATGGAGCAGCACCTCAGGGACTGGGCTTTAAAGGTACTCTCTATACAGTTAAACAATAAGGCCAAGATTTTCAGAACTACCTAAAACAGTTTGGAGTGTCTCAAAATTCAATATCTGTTCAAGGATTTGATAGTCAAGAAGTGCTGAGTTCAAAAATGTAGGACCTACAGACATCAGGACGAGCCCATTACTGCTCTTCAGCTGAAGGAAACTGCTTTATTCTTTCTGGTTCCTCAGTTATCAGAAATAAAAATTATGCACTTGGAACAGAGTTTATTAGTTATTATCTTCCTGACCTATAGCTCTTCAGGAAAACCAGGAATGAACCTATTAAAGGCTTATCTTTATCTCATCAACATGGGAGAAACAGAGGATGCAGATCTACCAGAAGAGCAGCAGCTCTTCCTGTCCAGTGAGGCTGTCACTGGCCTTTAGAAATGGCCATGGAGACTCTGACAGGGCTTTTCAGACTGGAGAAAAATTCACATGTGCTCAACTGGCTCATTATCTGCAATCTCATGATTGATGATGCTTAGGATCAAATGAGAGATTGCACTTTCCTAGCAAAGCATCTCTGTACTTAATCACCCAGAGTTAGACACCAGCTTGTAAATCAACCTACCCCTGCTGGCTTCAGGAGAGTGCTGCTGATGGCATCAGCCAAGGGTTTGGTCCCCTGTGCTATCCCTGCTGCTTTCCACTGGCTTTTTAGGAGTTGGGAATAGCTGGGTAAAATAGGGAATTGCTGCCCATAGGGGTAACTTACAGAAATCTGCTGATGAGAATGGCATCCTGCACTGAACTGAAGATAACTTCTTGAATTCTTTGGCATACTCCTTTACCCTTTTGTGACCCCTTGAACGTTCTTGTCCTGAAAATAGATTTTGGTAAGCTTGGCCTTCATGTAAGCAAACATGTTGCAGTGGAATGAGTTTGGAATGAAACAGAACTGGGAGATGAGTAAAATCTGACCATGTGGACGCCTCTGCAGGCTTTTATCTCCCATCAGGAAGCTGTGGGCTGAAGTTCTGGGGTGGTCCTTCAAGCTCAGTCTCACTGCACAGTGGAGCAGCCGTGCAGAGAGCCCTGAATAGGCCCTGGCTGAGCTGGAAATGGTGTGGCCATATCAGCACAGCTCAAGTCCCTGCTGCCTCCCAGGATTCTGGCTTCATTAGCTGGGGCCAGACACTGCTTGTGCTGCTAGACTGACTGTGCTTATGCTCCTAGACCCCTGTGGGACATGAGGAAGTGTGTGTTGACACTTGGTGTTGTGTGGACATGATCAGTTTGGATCAGTGATAGCTCAGGGGTCTCTGCACTGCTGTTGCCTGCCTGCTGTAGGCCTGCTCCTGCCATGGGGATCAGCTCCCTTCACTGGGGCAGTCTGAAGGTTAGGTGTCTAGGGAGAGAGTCAGATCTAAATGTTGTAAATCAGTGCTGGTTTGGACCTCAGAGGACAGCCTGTCTGGCCTCCAGCTGTTGCTCCCATGCAGGAGACTTGGCTACCTGGCCTCTTTCTCCAAGGGACTGTGTCAGCCATGGAAGCCAGTGAGAACAGTCTTTCCTGGCTAAAACATAGGGAGTAACATCTGCCACCTTTGCCAGTGGTCAGTGTCCTGTTGGTGCCAGGGCCATGGTCACCCTGGTGTAGGCTCGTGGGAGCTTCTGTGCTGGGGGCAGCTTCTGTCTGAATGTGGAGGTTAGCACGAGTGGTTTCAATTGCAGAACAACAGCTTGGAGATCAAGACCTTTGTTGTCTGATTTTTCCCAGGCAGACCACATTTCAAACTGCCATGACAGAAAGCAGTTGAAGGGTGAAGCCAGCCATTTGCAGAGCAGTAGGAAAGCATTTTTCTGTGGCAATGTCATTATCTTGAATTAGGTGTCTAGGGAGAGAGTCAGATCTAAATGTTGTAAATCAGTGCTGGTTTGGACCTCAGAGGACAGCCTGTCTGGCCTCCAGCTGTTGCTCCCATGCAGGAGACTTGGCTACCTGGCCTCTTTCTCCAAGGGACTGTGTCAGCCATGGAAGCCAGTGAGAACAGTCTTTCCTGGCTAAAACATAGGGAGTAACATCTGCCACCTTTGCCAGTGGTCAGTGTCCTGTTGGTGCCAGGGCCATGGTCACCCTGGTGTAGGCTCGTGGGAGCTTCTGTGCTGGGGGCAGCTTCTGTCTGAATGTGGAGGTTAGCACGAGTGGTTTCAATTGCAGAACAACAGCTTGGAGATCAAGACCTTTGTTGTCTGATTTTTCCCAGGCAGACCACATTTCAAACTGCCATGACAGAAAGCAGTTGAAGGGTGAAGCCAGCCATTTGCAGAGCAGTAGGAAAGCATTTTTCTGTGGCAATGTCATTATCTTGAACTTTTGCAGAAAGGAGAAAAAAAAAAAAAAAAAGGTTTATCTCTAACTGTCTATCAAGAGAGCTGTATCTGATGAGAAGTTCCCAGAACATTTTCTCCTCCAAAGCAGCTGAGGCTACACAGACCCAAAGAATGAAGAGAAAGAGATTCAGAGATGAGCTTGCCTCTCCTTCCTGTGAGCTCAGGCCATTCTGGGAGGAGTGAGACAGGGAGGTCAGGAAATTCCTGGCTGCTCTCAATTCACGTCAGATCCTTAGCTGTATCTTGGGGCCATTCATCCCTTGCATGAGTTATCCTTGTCTAGAGTGCAGGAAACAATTTCCTAGTGATCTCTTCATTCAGAGGTGAGGCTCATCACCCTGCAGATCTGAGGGGGATTTCATTCCTGCACCCTCAAATTCCTCAGGGACATCCATGGGAAGATGTGGAGCTTCCGTGCTGGCTGCCTTTGCCTATGTTCATAACATATGTGCTGGCAACCAGACTCTCTGGGGCAATCTGCATAAATTAAGGTTGGACAGATCTATTATCCCATGAGGGACTAAGCTGGGAAACAGCCTAGTTGGCAGAAGGAGCGTCCATTGCTTTTCACCTCCTCAGTTGCAACCCTGTGGTTTTACAGGTTTCCAGTTTTGAGAGGTGTATGGAGTTTATGGGATTGTGATCCTGCAGTCAGAGTGGCCAGCAGAGCAGGATGCAGGGGGACTGAGGGTCCTGGAAGAGGTTAGAAGGAGAGGGATTGATTATTATTTTATTTTTTTTTTATCAGATATTTTGAAGCCTTTTTTTTTTACACTCGAAAAAAATCTGTTCATTAGTCCTTTCAAGTCCACAAGGTACCTGAGTCACAGAGTGGGCCTGTGAGGTTTTCACTTGGTGAAAAAGAAACCATATTGGATGTCAGAGATTTTACCAGTGAGCTGTGGTAAAGGAAGAGGTCTAGTGGTAGTCAGTGATATGTTGGCATGGCTACCTGGAGATGATAATGTGGCAGGTTTCCACCCCAGCAACCACAGTGCGTGTCTTTCATTCTTCCACCTGCATAAGTTGGCTTCATGGTAAGCAGCATGAGTGTCCTCCACTGCTTCAGATGAAAATCAGGATGGATTCCACTGATGTCAGTGTGGCTGATTTGCTGGAAACTGATCCAAGAGCAGGGCTGAGCCCTGTGCTGAGTGTTGAACCACAGAGCTCCTGTTACAGGGTCAGTGAGATCCTCATGTCCAGCCTACCTGCTCCAAGCAGGGTGAAGTGGAGAATGTTTCTCAGGACCTTGTCCAGTCAGATGTTGAGTATCTCCAAGGATGGAGATTCCCCAATGTCTCTGGACAAGTGATCATATTTGATCACCCTCACATTAAAAAAAACTTGGGCCTTATGTTCAAATGGGATTTCCTGTGTTCCAGTTTTTGTCCATTTCCTCTTGTTCTTTCACTGGACACCATGATGTGCCTTGTGAACCTTGATTTTTGATGTGCTCGGAGCAGCCAACTGTCAGTGAGAAGATGGGAATTACTGCCTCCAGCCACAGGTGCTGTTCACCAGGGATGCTTCAGCTGTTGGGGGATCAAATTAAAGAGTGACTGTCTTGATTTTAGAAACTGACAAGTGTTTGCTGTGCTGTCGAGTCAATGACTGCTGCAGCTGAAGGTACATCAGGCACCAGCTCTCTCTGATTAGGCTTTCCTGATGGTGGTAGACATCCCCTGCAGATACTGTTTATTGCCCTGACACCTGAGGATCATTTTGCCTTGTTTCAGCTGTTGTCTTGCATCTCACTCCTTATTCTTCTGGCTCCCTTGATGTAACTGGACTTCTTTGAACACTAATGTGCTTCTGAATTTGTCAAGGAGTGTTACGAGGTACCAAACTAAACACTCCATGACCCTGACAATGGGAACTCTTCTGAGGGCAGAAAATTTGCCAAGTGCCAACCCTCAGCATGGGGCAGGCCAGGGACAAAGAGGGACACAGTCGAATGCTCTTGTGCAATTTTAGCTGTTCTATATAGAATGCCTTGGGAAGCAAAACACATGTCAGAAGAGCTGTAAATTTGCTTCAATTTATGCTGGGAATTTTTTTGGCTGGAATACGTGGGGACAGGGATTGAAAATTGCAGAGCACAAAACTAGGTCCTGATTTTGTCTATCTAAGAATAGCAGCGTGGCTGTGGTCTCCTCATTCTGTTTGCTCCACCAGTCTGCCTTGGGAAGGCTTTAATCTAAGGCTAATCTATTTTTAGCCTGATATCTTCTCCAGACAATGCGCATCTGTCCTGCGAGTCTTATGCCAGAAATTAGTAACACTTGTATGATTCACAAGTTAGCTGCATTTTTACAGAAAAATTCAGTGGCAAAATACTACTTTTTCACACGTAGCACAGCAGGAAAGCAGGAGATTCAGACTCACTGTGTGTTCATGGTGTGACCTAGACCCAGAGCTGCCCCTTGAACTCAGAGTCAGGAGGTCACAGGTCTGTTCCTGTCTTTGCTGCTTGATTTGGGGCTGGTTCCACCTGTCCTGCTGTCACCATGGTCCCTTGGCAGGGTAAGTGTGGGAGGGCCCGTGTGCTTTCATAGCACCTGCTGAGCTCCCTTGTGAGCCTGTAGAATCATAGATCCCAGACAGGTTTGGGTTGGAAGGGACCTTAAAGACTATCTAGTTCCAAGCCCCCTGCATGGGCAGGGACACCTCCCACCAGACCAGGTTGCTCCAAGCCCCATCCAACCTGCCCTTCAACACTGCCAGGGATGGGGCAGCCACAGCTTCCCTGGGCAACCTGGGCCAGGCTCTCACCACACTCACAGCACAGAATTTTCTCCTCATGTCTCACCTCAACTTCCCTCTTCCAGTTTTAATCCATCCCCCTTGTCCTCTCCCTCCCTGCCCTTGTCCCAAGTCCCTCCCCAGCTTTCCTGGAGCCCCTTCAGGCACTGGAAGGTGCTCTAAGGTCTCCCTGGAGCCTTCTCTTCTCCAGGCTGGACACCCTAACTCTCCCAGCCTGGCTCCAGAGCAGAGCTGCTCCAGCATCTTTGTGTCCTCCTCAGGACTTGCTCCAACAGCTCCATGTCCTTACTGTGTTGATTGCTCTAGAACTTGGCACAGTTCTCCAGGTGGGGTCTCACAACAGCCAAGGGGGACAATCCTGTCCCTGGCCCTGCTTACCAGGCTTCTTTTGATGCAGCCAAGGACACAAGTGGTTTCTGGATTCCAGCACATGGTGCCGTCTCATGCTGAGCTTCTCATCCACCATCACCCCCAAACCCTTCTCTCCAGGGCTGTTACTGATCCATTCTCCACCCAACCAGTGTCTGTGCTTGGTAGTGGTTGTGCAAGATTTAAAAAACAACATCCACACAGCTCAAGCTCTCCCATCAGTTGCTCCAAGTCAAGCATCCCAGTACATGGGAAAAATCAGAATTAATCAACTCCTGGGGCTGTGATTGTATGTTTAGTCAAGGGGAGGGATTTCCTGCTTTTCACCTCACCACTGAAGAGATTTACTTTCTGGTTAAAGTCAAATAAACATATGTAGGATCTGAGTTAATCCGCTTTAGAGCAACATTTCTGGGGAAGAAGTGTGAGTGTTTGGTTAAGGATGGGACCTGGAAGTTGGACTTGGGGTGAGTTCCTACATGAACTTGTAGCTGGGCAGGACAGGACATGTTGGCTTTGGTGCAATACCTCACAAGCTTGACATCTTATACATTCAGTAGTGTTTGTCTGGAGCACTTGATGGCTCACATACGTGTTTCCACTCCTCTCATCTCAGATTCCTGTTAGGTGGTCAAGCTGCCTGTGGTAACAGGGAGGAAAACCCTCAGAGAGTTGCAATGGACTCTGCATGAGCAGCTGCTTCTTGTGGCTGTTTATCCCACCTCAAAAGTATCCTGTCCGTGCAGAAAATTTGGGACCAATAGCAAAGGGGTAAAAACTGCTGAGTAGTTGCTTGTTCTGCAGAAGATCCATTCCTCAACAGAGGAAATAACAGCACCAGCTCTGGCTAATGCTCTCTTCATGTAGCTTAGGCTAAAACAGCAGGAGAGCTGCCTTACTCAGGTGAGTAGGGACTACTTTGCTGCCTGGCCAGCAGGACAGGGTGCAAACCCTGCAGCTGTGTTAACACTGCAGAGTTTTTGGAGGCAGCATTTCCCTCCTCTGGGCCCTTCAAAAAAAAAAAAAAAAACAGGTTAAAATGATGCCAGGGAGAGGAAAGTAAATAACTGCCTGAAGTGCCAGTTTGAGCAGCTGGGTATCAGGTGAGGAGCTGTAACAGAGATCCACTCATCATTCTTTCCTCAGGCAAATATGCCTTGGGCAGTTTTGGAAGTTCTGTCAGCCTGAGTGGGGAGGATGAAGGAGAACCTGCCAGTCCCAGTTTGGCAGATCTTTGTTTTCTGTTTTTATGGAAAGGAAATTTACTTTCTACTTGAAGCAATATTTTGTTCCTCATAATAAAGAGGAGGGAAGAGGGGAGGAAAAACAATTTGAAACATGATAGAGAGGCTAAGTGAGGTTGCTTCAGATTATTTTGTTGTTAATCCATAATCAGAGTTATGCACACATTAGAAAGACCATTGCTGTGTGGAGATTACCAAAGCCTCATACCAAGGTCAGATAGAAGGAAAGCCTTGGTGACGTGGGTGTGGAATTCTATAATGACCACATCTTGTAATCTGGAGACCTTGTGCTTGTCTCCAGGAGGCCTCCTGGAATAGCTCTTTTTTAACTCCATGTGTTTATCCTGCTTCAGTTATGGGATTGGTCATGTTTTATGGTGAAACTGGGGTAAAGAACCCCTATTTTGGAGCAGGAACTCAGCTAGCACTCCTTTCTGTCTTCATTCACCTCCTTCTCATCCAGATGAACTTCCTTTTGGTGGCAAAGTTGGAGTGGTGTGGTGTGTCCCTTCAGCTCAGTGCCAGCGAGAGCAAAAGAGGTTACATTGCCAGACTGTGTGCTCTGTCCCTTCTGGGTGGGCAACAACACACGTTACTCTCAGCAGCTCCAGATCATTCTTGTAAAAATGCAAATACATTGTGTGATAACAGGAATAAGTGAGTTTGTCCCTTGGCAAGGCCAACCCTTCAGCTGTTGTTCTGGCTGTTCCCCTGTGGGTTGGTGGAGTGGCCATCAACATTTATGTTCCAACATACATTTCCCCCTGTTTTTTAACCTTTTGGTTTGTAGGCCCCTGAAAATTTTTGAGGGAGGTTTGTGTCTTTCTCAAGGGAAGTTAAACCTCTTGGATAAAAAGCTTCCTTTGCTCAGTTATTTTTCACTGTCACAGGTCGTTGAAGTCTGAGTCCAACCCGCTTGGGTTGTATTTCCCTGATGCAATTCAAGGTACTTTGTTTCTCCTCCTGAATGGCTCTTCTGGCCAGAAATTTGACACATGCCCCACTTCTTCTGCATACTTTTATGATTATCTGAGGCTGCTGGAAAATTCTGTGCCCTGTAAGCTGTTACATTGCTCAAAGGTCTCCTTGCTCCTGGTATTTTCTGTCAGCATTGGGTTCTGTTCCTTGTGCCACCAAAAACATTCTCTGTCCCTGAAACTGAACCTGTTGGTTTCACAGATCTTACAGTCCCAATTCCATTCAGCATTCCAATTTTGATTCTTTGCCCAAGTGCTTTTCTGGAGAAGATCACACACTGAACAAACCCGAGAGGATCCAGGAAAACCCATTGTTGTTTTGGAAGTTGTATTTCTTCACTCATCGAGCAGGAGCCCGTGCCGTGAGAATGATCTCTTGTTTCTGATGGTTCTTACAGATAAGCTGCCTGAGCTTTGCATCTAGCCAGGAAGAGGTAATAGGACCCAAGAAGAAAAGGAAGGTCAGTGAACCAGAGAAGCCACTTCTGGAAGGCAGGAAATTATGTTCATTCTGACACACATGCATTTTGGAAGGTGTGAGTTTGCGTTGTCATCTGACTGGTGAAGACCTTTACTGGCTTCCAGTGTTTGACTCTTCCACACACCATGTGGGTTTCTGCATGTTCATTTGTCTGGTGCAAACCTTGGACTGTGAAGGGAGAGCAGGCACCATAACTGCCATAACCATGTCAACCAACAGCACTTGTTTCATGTTCTAAAGTTGAGGATTCATCATCCCATGTTGTGTCTGTGTGGTTCTTTGTGTCTTTCTCTCACCTCCCTCATCCCCTGCCCCCAAACTAGTTTTCCCCTGGGTGGCTGAACTGTCCTTTGCCAACATGTCACCAACATTTACTGGCACTATTTCAAGATGAACTCTCTTGAGGTGTCAATGCCAGCAAGCAAGAAGTCTCAAGATTCACTAGATTGTACTTAACTTCTTCCTATCTGCTGTTTCCGGAGCATAGATTTTTTTTTTTTTTGCAGAAAAAGGTTTTTATCTGTATCAAATACAGAGATAAAGTAATCTATACACATTTTCTGCTGGTGCTGGATGCCTTTTTTTCCTGACTCTGCAAGTAGTGTTGCTATGACTGTATTATCAGCTTGTTTTTAAAGCAGCAAGCCACCCTGTGGCAAGGGGCTTGGGCAGTTGTGTGATATAAATTGTGTTGAAATGCACCACATTTAAAACTCAACTTTATTGAAGGTACCTTGTGGTTGCAAATACAGGTAAGGAGAATGGCAGGAACAAAAGGAAAGATCTGCTTTGTGACTAGTAGGTTGCCTGGCAGGTGGTCTGTCAAGATCTAGTGGCTGTTACTGGGATGGGAGGAGCAAAAGGGTCTTGTTTAAAAAAAGATGTTCAGGGAACAGCTTTTGCATTTACTGTGTGCACATCACCAAAGAGAGGCTGAAATGTGGGACAGTGAAGAAGGGAACATGGTGAACTCTCCTTCCAGGGTAACGTTGGTGGCCCAAAGTGTTCAAATCTTACATTGGTGGGGAAATAAAGCACTAGAGTACAGCAGAGTAGAGCAGCCAGCAGTGTGGCAGCATCCCTGACATCCCAGATGTGCAGCAAAGATACTTCAGGACAGGACTTGAGCAGCTGTGGTTTGGGATGTAAGGTGTTTCTTTCATGGTGTGTGTCAGGCAGCTCTGTGGAGAGCAGCAAGGATCACTTGGTGAGTATCTGACCATCATGTCTAGGACACCTGACTGAAGGATCTCGGCCACCAGTCCATTGCTTGGCATGCCAGGTTCCCTATGGCCACTAATATGGTGATGTTTTCTGTTCTGGCAGTGCTTGAGGTTAGATATCAAGGATCTACTCATAGAACGGGTTTGAGTAGGAAGGGACCTTTAAAGGTCATCTAGTCCAATCCCCCTGCAGTGAGCAGAAACATCTTTAACTAGATCAGGTTTCTCAGAGCCCCATCAAGCCTTCAGTGTCTCCAGGGATGGGGCCTCCACCACCTCACTGGGCAGCCTAGGCCAGTGCTTCACCACCCTCATTGTAGAGAACTTCTTCCTAATGTCTAATCTAAAACTGCCCTGCTCTAGTTCAAGGCCATTGCACCTTGTCCTATCACTACACACCCTCTCCTTTAGACCCCACTGCAGAAAGAGCGATCTGAGTGATTGGCTGGATAAAAGGTGGGCATTGATGCATCTCTGGTGTTTTTACTCTGGTTGTCCATCTGGGAGAGCTGAAAGCCAGCCTAGAACTGGCTGGCTGGGTAGAGAGAACACTGAGCCTGAACACCCCTAGATGTTCAGTTGACCTCCAGGTAGCTGAGTAAGGCATTGCAGTCCTAGTGCTGATGCCACATCTGCCTGTGCTCAGCCCAGGGCAGACAGGCCACTGCCTGTCCCTCAGCCTGCAGCACTGCCTGGCAGGGCTCATGGCTTGGTGCCTGTTGCACAGAACTTGTAGAACATGAACGTTCTCCGTTTTATCCTCACTTTCAGTCCTGTGTTCTCATTTTTGCACCTGTGGCCTAACAAGCCAGTTTGTTCACATGCCAGAGCAAACCAGCAATCTTCCTTCTGCCCAGGTTTTGGGAAGGTATTTGCTCTCAGCCTGCACAGCCACGACAGACCTACCTTTTTCACAGGACAGCTACAACTCAGGGCCTGCCTTGACCTGAAAACTCTGCCCTGGCACTGCCAGACCCTGTGGCTCCCATATTCCTTCAGCCCACTCCCTCCTGTCTGCACCCAAAGCCTTGTCGTGTTGTTGTGTTGTGTGTATGGGAGGAACTCAAACATGCCTGGGATTCTGGCTGCTCAAACAAGTCTGTGTGTCTCCTGCTGGCACGATGCAGCGAGGCCTCAGGGCACACCAACCTGCTGGGTACATCTGGGAGCTGCCAAGTGTCCTGGGGAGTGCACGAAGCTACCTGGTGTTACCCCAGACACCACCAAGTAAATCCACAGCTTAGTTGACTGCACCATGTCTTGGTCTTGCAGCCATGGCCAGAGACTCACTGTCTCAGTTCACGTTGGCTTCTAATCAGCTATTTTACGGTAATGACTTTTAGTCATTTTCATTTCAGGCTGGGTTAGAAACAAAGTCACTTGTGATGAACTGCCACAGTAAGCGTCTGATTTTTCTTTCCCACAAACTTGTGGTTACCACCAGATTCTAAGAAAAGTCTTTCCACTGCAGATTGGAATCATCTAAGCCACTTACACATATCCTTTTATTTATTAGCAGTTCTGCTGGGCTAGCTAAAGGTAAAACAACCATTTTCTTGTGTTTCAGTCGCATTTCTAGTTAATACTCATTAACTGCCTTAATGCATGTTACACATCATCAACCTGATTCACTACTGACATAAAACAGAAGCAATTCGTTAGTAACGGTCCCTTGCCAATTAGTGAACTAAATTACGTTTGAACAACTTTCTTCAAAGATTCTCCTCCTCCTCCATGCATCATTTGGCAAGTCCCTTGAATGCTTTACAGTAATTGTGTGCCTGCAGTGAAAGGAGACTGTTACCTCTTCAACCAAAATAAACGAATATGTGATCTCGGTGCTAATGTGAGGGTGAGTAATACAAAGAATCATAGACATCCTCCCTTTGATCTCCCAAAGATACCAGCAGCAATTAAGATGACAAGCTGCCTTCAAAACCAGAATATTGGGAACATTCTGTAAGGGGAAAGCGAATGCTTGACAGGGTTTTTCAGAAAGTCAGCGAAGAAGGGGAGCCCTTCCTCATTTATTGTGACCACAGGCTTTTTAGTGGATGTGGTGTGGGTATCCTTCACCTGCCTGGCCACAAGCAGGCTGGTGTGGTGGCAGGTTCTGAAAATTGTTCCTTCTTTCTGGGATATAGTGTTTAGAAGAAGAGGGGTATCTGTTTCAAACTGAAAGTCAAGCTGAAGTCAAACGGAAAACGCATCGTCTCAACCACATCCTTAAATACACTGTCCTTGACAAGAAAATAACCCAGCCCCTACTACTGCACAGTAATCTTGGGGACAGGTGGCAACATTCATTTTTCACCTGAAAGCAGGATACTTTTTGGGATTTCCACTGCCACGTGTAATCCAGGAAATCACCTGATCTGGTTGCTGGTGCTGCTTTCAATTCTGGAGGGAGAGCAGAAACGAAACATGACACAGAGAAAAAAGGATTCTTTCACACTTACAGGAGAGTTAAGAGTTTGGCCACTGATTTCAGTGGAGTGTGGAGGGACCTCTCTCCATGGTGGTAACACAAAAATCATGTGATACTGTCCAAGTGAGCTGTGTGATCATCTTCTATCTCCAATGGATTTCTGGAGTGATACCAGCAAAATACCTTGTGTGTGCCTGCTATAAATGTGGTTAGAAATCAGCCAGTATTTTCACAAGAACCATTCTAATAGTAAACCTGTACCTGAAGAGCTGTCCCATGTGATCTTGTGATTTGGGCTGGAACTTCAATTTTTGTAGGTTCTGCATTCTTGAGTCAGGAGGTGAAGTGTGTGGTTGTGGCCTGCAGTGTAGTGCCTGCTTTTGTCATGTCACAGCATTGCTGTTCTTGGGGGCCAAGATCCTTGTGCCAAAAGCATCATGTCACCCTGATGGAATCTCACCCACGTGTGTCGCTGGGCAAAGTCCTTTTTTGTTAATGGATGAGTAAAATTTCATCAGGCTTTTGTTGTCATCACGAGGTAGGTAAGAGGGATTTGCATCTGAGCTGGCACATCTTCCAGAAGCAGCTTCCAAGACGCGTTGAAGTCAGGTTGGCACGTACATCCTTCCTTCAAGCACAGGCTGAGATTCCAAAGCCTCAAAGGAGTTTTCCATAGGAAACACTGCCCTGGGTATCCGTGTGCCAGAGGTGCCTGGATGGCATTTCCCAGAGCATCAATGACCTACTGTTCTAATGCAGAATCGATGGGTCTTCTAAATACCTTGCTGTGGAGTTTGACATTTATATGCTAGAAAAATTGGAATCAAGGCACTCTAGCTGTGGATTGAACACCATGATCACATGGGTGTAACAGGAATAACACAACTGTCCCCATTTCCTTGGGATGGTTTGTTTTGGAGGGCAAACAACTCCCTGTGCAAGCCTCCCTGATGTTCTCTTCTTCCAGCTAATGGTTCGGCTCTGCATTTAACACCTTTTAAAGGAGATGATCTTAGTCATGGAGAAGACATGCCCTTGAGCCTGGCTCAGGGAAGTTCAGAGCCTGTCACTGCTATTCACCAGAAAGCACTGCCCTGGAGGGGTTTGAGAAAGCATCTACCTGTGGGAGAAGGGGATGTGGTTGGCAAATACGAGGTCCCAGTTTCTTTTACAAGCAGGTCATGGTATATTCTGTTCATATTACTTGTCTGTCTTTGCAGGACGTGCAGAGGGGATGTTTATTCTGATGAAAGTCTAGGCTTGATAACAGGAAACCAAGTCCCTTCTGCAGTAAATTGACCTTGAATCACACACAGACCTTTTTTTCAGTAACAGAGGGTAAGGCTGTGCAAAACACAGGAAAATGGTGTCTCTAGAAAACAAAGTGGCATTTTGAGTTGGCTAGAATCTACCCAAGCCTCTGCCAGCCTCAGAACTGTGAATGTCAGCCCGAGCAGGTGGTGGAGATGCAGCCGTGGGTCAGGGACTTCTCAGGAGAGCCAGAGGGACAGTTGCTTTTTGTCCCTGAATACTTGTTCTTGAAAGTTCAGTCTAACCAGGAAATTGAAGCTGCGTGTCCCTGTGGGTGAGGCACAGCACTGGGATGTGGGAGACCTCCCTGCCTGCCCGGGGGGGGCATTCAGTGATTTGCTGGAGGAATCCCTCCCTTCCCCTCTCCCTCCCCTGCAGAGAAGAGCCCCTGCCTGTGGGGGCAGGAACCACATCTCATGAGCCCTTGCAGGAGCTGCCATCCCAGGGCTTTGATCTTGTCAGGCGTTTCTAGATGCTTCCACAGTATTAATAAAACAGCATAATGGGATGCAGTTTCATTCATGGCCAGTATTTCCAGAGTGAAGGTGCTCTACTTACATGCAAAAAAAAAGGGTTGTTGTTGTTTTTTCTCTGCTCTCCCACCCTGTCATCTGAGACCTTTGCTGAGCTCTGCTCACTCATCTCCAGCTGTCCTCCAGCCCCAGCACCCCCCTGTCTATAGAAGACTGGATCTTGTTAATTGGAGACAGTTACTTGCCCCTGATCATTCCTCCTAGGCCATAAGATCAGGCTTTGGAGGTTCCTACCTGTGTCCCCACAGCAGAGAGCTGGGGAGGGACAGCACAGGTGGCTGCATTTCCTGACCATTCTCCTAAAAGCTTAGGCCACCCACCTATTTGCTGGGTTATTCTTCAGCCAGAACCTTTGCCAGGTCTGGCTCCCCCTGTGGCCAAGGTGCAATGGGAATGGTGAAAACAAGCTGAGGGACAGAGGGCAAGGACCTCTGGTTCCAGCACCAATCTTCATCTAGATCAACTTCAAGTCGGGCTGGACACTGTAGCACAGCACATGGCAAAATCCCCCCAAAAGATCTTTGCTGTCATTCTGTGGTAAAGAGGTTCTGAATCAGTGCAGACTTCAGACATGTGGAAGATCTTGGTAAGCCCATCTAGACAACGTGGAGTTGCCTGAATGCAACCAAGAATTTCCTTTGGCTCGTGGGTGGTTGGCTCTTACCTGCTTTCCCTGGAGTTGCACTGAAGTAAAAAAAAGGATTGGGCCACTTGCCTGACAGCATTTGCTTTCTATTTTCAAAGTACTGCAGAGAGACAGCTTACCCTGAGGCTCTGGGCAGGAATATATGAAGAAAAAAAAACAACACCCCAAATGGTCTCAGCATCTGCATCTGTTTTGGATAAGGCCAGATGGGCTCATCCAAAGATGCTGCTTGCTTAAAGTTTGGGAAAGCTTTATGTGCTTAAAAGCCTCAGATGGCTTGGAAAGTGTAACAAGTGATAGAACAAGAGGAAACAGCCTCAAGTTGTGCCAGGGGAGGTTTAGATAATTGGGTATTAGGAACAATTTCTTCCCCAAAAGGGTTGTCCAGGCCTGGCATGGGCTGCCCAGGGCAGGGGTGGAATCACCACCCCTAGAGGGATTGAAAAACCATGTAGATGTGGTGCTGAGGGACAGGGGTTAGTGGTGGCCTTGGCAGGGCTGGGTTAACAGTTGGCCTGGATGATCTTAAAGGTCTTTTCCAAGCAAAACGATTCTGTGTTCCATGAAATCAGACCCAGACTGTTCCTGTGAAGGAGGTCCAAGGCTTTGACATGGATGTGTCAATTCTCTGCTTTAAAAGAGGTGTCAGTTTGCAAGTGAATTTGCCATGTCAGGGGTGTTTCAGAGGGCCATTACCTACTTATTTTCAGAAGTCATTTAGCCAGTTGGCTGGCTGGCTTTCCTTTTCCCAGGCTGTTTGAGAGAATGTAAGAGCTGAGCTACTTGGCTACAAGAGTTTTTTTGCTCTGAAATTGGCAGCTGCTCATTCCGGAAGAGAATCAGCTTATTTGGCCACTGGTTGCAAAGGAAAAGGGAAAACCATTATTTTTTTCCATTTCACTTCTTTAACTATCCAGTGGGAGACACTGACTGTATTTGGGTGACCCTCATGGCTGAGGCATTGCTAGGGCTTCCCTCCTCTGCCCTTCGCTTGAAAGCAGAAAATACAAATATTCAGTTCTCAAAAATGCATATATTCTCCTTGGCTGGGTTGGGAGTTTAGCTGGTGCCAAGTCCCTCATTGTATCAGGTCTTACACAGCAGTATATTCAACGTCACGGCTCCATGAGTCAGGATTTTCTGTCTGAAAAGGATCACGTCAAGAAGGCCAGGACAAAAATTCCCTATAGCCCAGCAACAGAGCTTGCTGTGTAAGGAGCTCTGTTAGGAGAGTTAGATGTGAAAGTCAGATATTTCTTCCTGGGCATCTTTCCACATTGGACAAAGGAAGTACTCAGTAATGGTCAATGAGGCTTCTCATGACTCAAGTGCTTTGATAATTGCTCCTGGAGCAGAGTGTGTGAAGCTCCGCCGACCTGCGCGCGGCCGGTGGAACTCCAGGCTGGGTGTGCTGATGTCAGGGGCCCTTTGAAGTCCCTCCACCAGCCTCTTGCTGCCTGGGTTTCTCGAGCTGAGGCAACCATGTGGGGTGAAGCCTTGTGGCTGCTGTTCAGACGTGCTGTGATCTCACCAGGGCTCCTGCTCGTTACGTCACGAGGGCTTTGCTCGTGTCACCGTCAGCCCCGCGTGCATCACCGGGGCAGGAAGTGCTGCCCGTGGGCAGATTGGGATTTTTCAACCTCTTGCAATTGTCATTTCCTCTGCTTTCTGACAGTGAGTCCATTAAACCACTGGGACTTATTTCATCCACGGATCACAAGGTTCCTTGCCAAGGAGGATGAACGTTATTCCCACTGGAAGTGACTCTCCCGAGGTCACGCAACTGCCGGGAGTCACGGGGCAGAGGCCTCAGCTCTGCAAGGTGCTGTCATCAGATGCTCAGCTGGAGTTTCCAACCTTGCATGGGCTTCTGCTCAGAATTCCCTTTGTTAATCCAGGATATCACTGGAGAGCCCCGTGAAGCAGGGCTTTGAGAAACGCGGGTTTTGCTGAACTGGGCTCTTTGCTGGATGTCATCTCACTTTGGCCTGTGATCTGCACCTTAGTTGTGTGTTCTGGTGACATTTTATATTTGGGGGAGATTTATGTCTAAGGGAGGTCACTCGAGAGGGATGCTTTGCTGAAACTGAAGCCCTTTTTGACGGTGCATTCCCCCTGATCTGAGGTGTTGGAGGGACTGAGCTGAAGGGCAACGGCCCTAAACTCCGTATTTGGTCAATGAAGAGAGATCAGCTCTTTCCCAGAATGATTCAGAGCAGGGATGGACTCTTCTTCTGAATCACTCCAAAGGAAGTCTTTCATCTCTCTCTCACTGTTAGGGGTGGAGGGACCTTTCCCCAATAACATCAATCTTTCAATGAGCTGCTGTGGACACCTCTCCACATGGTGGTCTTGCCTAGCAAGGCCAGTGGCCTTGGGTGGGAGGATGAGGAGTCATGTATGGGCAGATTGTTCTGCATCTATGCTCCTTGGAGGCTTTTGACCTTCCTCTGGAGCATCTGGTGTGAGTTACTGCCACAGGCAGACACTGGCTGGAGGGGCTTTTGGTCTGGTCTGACCATCCCAGTCTTCTTTGATCTAAGAAAGGGTTTAGCCATCACTGCTGGTGCAGCAAGGATGAGAATTTTGCTGCCTCCAGTATTTCTGCAGCCTTTTGAGAAACAAGGAGTCACTTTCTCTGGGTTTGGTGATCCTGGAGATTAGAGCTGATCCCTATAAATCCTGTGGTGAGTGCAGCATTCCTGGGAGGTGTGTATGGGCCACCCCACGCCTGCCTGGCTCTGTGCAAGCATGATGACCTTGGGCAGGTTCACCAGCCTGGATGCAAGGCTGGGCAGGAAGATGGTTTGGCATATGGCAGCAAAGCAAAGATGGAGCAGAAACGTAGGGTAACTGTTCAGGGGTCTGAGCTTTGAGCCTTCTTCAGGTGTTTTTGGTGACTATTTCCCACTCCTCAGAAAGCTGGTTTTCTGCTGGGAAAATGGACAATTCATGGGAGGATGGTCCCATGAGGTGCTTCGGGAGCTGTGCTGCACTTGGGGGATGGATTTCTGAGCCTTGTCTACTGGCACATTCTGAAGAGTGACAGAGGGTGACCATGTCCCCCAGGTCCAGCCTTCTGCTTCCAGGACATGGCGAGGGCTGAGCTGATCTACTTATGCCAAGGAAGGAAGGAAGAACATTCTTCAGTCTTGGGGGCCCACCTGCTCCTTCACTGCTGTTCCTGCAGCCAAGGAACATACCTTTGCTGAGGCAGCACATGAACAGGCAGCTCTTTGGAAAGAACTAAACCCATCTGCGTGGGCTGGGAGGAAGAGGGAGGCCAGCCACAACAGCTGCCCCTCTGGTAGGCAGGAGGTTACAAAGAAGCCTTGATGCCTTCTGAGTAAGAGCAAATTCTTAAGCAAAGGTGAGGGTGCAGATTCCCCTTCGCTGGAAGCAAGGCAAGTCTGTTCTTGGTGGGAAGTTCATTCCCGGAGATTCACCTGGGGAAGGAGAAGGGGAATATGGAAATTGCTGCCTGCGTAGGACTGCAGGGCCTCAGCCTGATCCACTGATGGGGCAGAGCATGTCCAGCCCTGGGGCTGGTGGAACAGCTTCCCTGGAATGTCGGGAGCGAGGTGGCCTCGGGCTTTTGGGCCAGACGTTTTGTGTGTTCTCTGTTTTACCCCAGGGCATAAATGCACAAACAGCTCCTCAAAGAGGGAGGTGGACCTTGGATTTCCCCTCGCCCAAGCTGCTCTGCTCCTCAGGGCTCTCCCGTCTAGAGTCAAAGGGGAGAAGGTGCCTTGCTCTTCCCATCCTCCTTCCATCATGGTGCACTGCCAGGAGGGAGCCATCCTCATGGACACAGGCTCTTGGCTATGTCCCTGTGTCAAGGCCGGGCAGCACCAAACAGCCTCTTTAGTTCAGGGCTGAGAGGTGCCCAAGCTCCAGGGAATGCAGGGTCTCACGAGCTGCCTCACTCCTGCCCTGCTCCTCACGGTTGCTGCTTGCTTGACTCCAACGTGCTTTGACCGAAGCCCTGGGCTCTGCAGCAGGCTCAGCCTGGCACCAGCTCCAGCCCATGGGCAGGTCTGGGTGTCACCCCGCCCGTGGCAGTGACCTGCTGATCTGTGCTTGCACCTGGCATCCCTGTGTCCTGGGGGTGCAGGGATGGGGACTCCACCAGTTCCCTGGGCAGCCTGGGCCAGGCCCTGACAACCCTTTCCAGATAGAAATTGTTCCCAAGATGCCATCTAAACCTCCCCTGGCACAACTTGAGGCCGTTTCCTCCTCTCCAACTTGTTCTTGTTCTCACTTGTTCCTGGGGAGCAGAGACCAACCCCCCTGGCTCCAACCCCCTCTCAGCAGCTGCAGAGCCAGCAGGTCTCCCCTCACCTCCTGGTCTCCAGGCTGGACACCCCCAGCTCCCTCAGCTGCTCCTTGGAAGTTCTCCAGTCTCTTATCCTTGTCCTCCAGCCCCTTCACCTTGTGCTCCAGCCCCTTCCCCAGCTCCACACCCCTTCCCTGGACACTCTCCTCAATGTCCTTCTTGTGAGGGGCACAGAACAGACCCCAGGATTCCAGGTGCCCCCTCCCCAGTGCCTTCCCTCCCCACCAGCTGCCCCGAGGAAGCAGCCAGGGCAGCGGAAGCGACTGCAGCACCAACGTTCCTGGCAGCCCCGGGCGGACACGTTTCCTTCCCCTCGGGCTCCCGGGAAGGGAAGCTGCGGAGCCTGAGCCCTCCGGCCACTGCCCGGGCAACGTGCCCATCAGCAAAAAGGCTCTGGGTGCTACGGGACATCCCAGCTCCCAGAGAACTTTTGCAGAAATTGCCCCGAAAAAGGGGTGACCAGCAGGGAACAAGGGGATTTTGGAGAGAAGGTTGGATGGATCCAGTGAACGTGGGGCCTGGGATGAGCTGGGTGAGGGGAGTTATTACCTCGGGTGATTTTTTGGAGGAGTTTGGGTATTTCTAGGGATCTGCCCTGACTGTGTTTTCTGCCCAGATGGCTCCCTCCTCCCCTGTGGTTATGAAAAGATGCTTCTTCAGCCAAAACTGACTTGGTTCCCCAGTCTCTCTCGGTGAGCCTTGTGACTGCCTTGAGCAGAGGCAAAGTGGCAATCAGTGCTCGGTGCTTTCTCACAATAGCCTGGGCACTGCTGTGAGGAAGCCAAAGAAACTTTCTGGCTCCAGAAGGGATTTAGACCAGCAAATCCATTCTGCTGCCTGAATTCAGCCCCTCACCCTGGATGTCTCTGAGCAGCTCTTGCCTTCCTCCACTCTCAGCCAAAACCACTGTGCACCGCAGCTGGGAGGTTCAGGTTGGGAGAAAGTCCCTGGAACTGGGGACTGTAGCTTGGAGATGCTGTGGTGAGCAGCTCCTGTGTGGGAGGGAGCTGCTTCCTCCACATCCCTATCCTGCCTCTTCCTGGGCAAACCCAGCATGGCTACAGGAAAAACTCCCCTGAACGTCTCATGCTGAGCATGAAGCCCAAGGTCTCCCATCCCACTTTCCACAGGTGGATAACAGATGCCTCTGCCCAGCTCCATTGCAGCCCCTGGAACTCCCACCCCACCTTTTCCAGGCTAAGCCAGTGCCAGGCTCTTCCATATTTTCTGGGAGGCTGTTTCCTCGGGGGCTTTCTTGAAGTGCTGAAACCACCCCACGAGCTGGTGGCTGGGGGAGAGCGTTTTCCGGCCTCCCCCCGCCACCCCTGCCACGCCAGGCTCATCCCTGCTTCTAAACCAGCCCCGCTTCCCACTGCTCCCCCATCCTCCAGCACCATCTTGGTGGTCCCCATTTGACTCAGCCCCTAGACCTGTGCTGACACGCCTTGCCACCCCCCTGGCTTCGCTGGTAACCAAACCTGTGCCCAGCAGATGCCCCGGGCCGCGTGCTCGCCGGGACAGGGGCAGCAGCTCAGCTCCTGGCTCCGGGCGTTTCCTTCTGCAGCGCTCGCGTGCAGGCAGCTGGAGGGAATCAGGGGAGCTGGTTAAGAGAAAATCTGGGCAAAGGGAAGGGAAAAAAAGAAAAAATCCTGGGACCTGGCAAGTTCCTACGCAAGTTTCCATGAGAAATCCAACGGGGCCATCGCTGGCCCGCGGCCGTGCTGGAGCCCTCCCAGGCCTCTCCCAAGGCCAGCGGTGCTGCCAATGCCCACCCAGCTTTCAGCAGGGTCCTGGCCAAGCCTGGTCCTGTGCCTGTGGCTCCCGCCCGAC
>NW_009953108.1:76732-77103 GCF_000747805.2 Chaetura pelagica | reverse complement strand
ATTTGGGGACGGTAGCTTGGAGATGCTGTGGTGAGCAGCTCCTGTGTGGGAGGGAGCTGCTTCCTCCACATCCCTATCCTGCCTCTTCCTGGGCAAACCCAGCATGGCTACAGGAAAAACTCCCCTGAACATCTCATGCTGAGCATGAAGCCCAAGGTCTCCCATCCCACTTTCCACAGGTGGATAACAGATGCCTCTGCCCAGCTCCATTGCAGCCCCTGGACCTCCCACCCCACCTTTTCCAGGCTAAGCCAGTGCCAGGCTCTTCCATATTTTCTGGGAGGCTGTTTCCTCGGGGGCTTTCTTGAAGTGCTGAAACCACCCCACGAGCTGGTGGCTGGGGGAGAGCGTTCCCGTGCCCTGCCGGCTGC
>NW_009953108.1:76269-76528 GCF_000747805.2 Chaetura pelagica | reverse complement strand
CGCCGGGCCGCGTGCTTGCCGGGACAGGGGCAGCAGCTCAGCTCCTGGCTCCGGGCGTTTCCTTCTGCAGCGCTCGCGTGCAGGCAGCTGGAGGGAATCAGGGGAGCTGGTTAAGAGAAAATCTGGGCAAAGGGAAGGGAAAAAAAGAAAAAATCCTGGGACCTGGCAAGTTCCTACGCAAGTTTCCATGAGAAATCCAACGGGGCCATCGCTGGCCCACAGCCGTGCTGGAGCCCTCCCAGGCCTCTCCCAAGGCCAG
>NW_009953108.1:71551-76208 GCF_000747805.2 Chaetura pelagica | reverse complement strand
CTCCACCAGCCCCTTCTCCCATCGCTGCTGGGAGAGGAGGGTGCCCTGGGAGCTGCCTGCCTCTGATTGCTCCCGTGACATATTTATTGCTATCAGAGCGGGCTTTCATTTCCTTTGTTTCAGAGTATCTGACGGTGCAATTAAGAGGGCCCGAAGGGAAGCGTGTGTGCTGGGTCATCAGCCCTGCGGTCACGGTCCGTCTGGAAGCGGCGCTGGAGCCGGGCTCAGGAGCAGCTGCCAGGCTTCCAGCCTTGTTTGCATTTTCTGAGAGGTTAGCTGAGAGCCCGATGTGCAGAGACACCCGTCCACGCCCAGGGACCCGCCACACACACGGAGCCACACGCACACACACGGAAACACACACATAAACACAGGTGCGGGCTGACACTCCGAGACATAAACAGACCCGTGCGTGACACCAGCCCCGAGGACGTGGGACAGACCCGCTGCCTGGGCTTGTCTTGGGCCATGGTGCAGAGGGTGGTGGTGCCAGCAGCTTGGGGTGGGAGCGAGGAGCCTGGTGGGCTGTGCAGCTCTGAGCTGTGCAGCTTGTTCTGCCCCAGCTCCAGGGCCCGTGGGGAGGTCCCTCCTGCTGCTCATCCCAGACCTTTCCGGGGAAGAGCCCAGCAGCAGGAGCTGCAAAGAGGTGCAGCAGGAGCTGCAAAGAGGTGCAGCTGGAGCTGGTTTCCTCCCAGGCTTGGCTGCCAGGCGAGGATGCACCCCAGGATGTGCCTGGGGTCAGGGCTGTGCTGCTCTCCCTGCCAACCCCACCGGGCTGCTTCCCTCTGCCCCAGCATGCCAGAAGGGGTGAAGAAAGCTTGAATCTGCATTGCAGCAGGGTTAGAAAGAAAATGTCACTTGTCTCCAGGGGATGGGGAAACCTAGTCCTTGAGGGGCTGTGGCTCCTGATGCCCCAAGGACTGATGGTGATGGGATAATGTGGACTGGGGTAATGGGGCCTGGTGGTGCTGAGGTGATGGAGACTGGAGACGGAGGTGCTGGAACAATGGGGCCTGGTGGTGCTAGGGTGATGAAGACAGGTGGTGCTGGGACAGTGGGGAGAGGTGATGGGCACCATGGAGAGCCACTGCTGCCCTGCACAAGACATACAGCATCACCAAGGAGGTGTGTTTGGCACCACCAAGGTAGGGTGACCGCAATTCCCACATGGAAAGCCCCATCCTGGAGCCTGGCGGGCATCCCACCAGGAGGAGATTGACACGGGGTGCTGCCCTCCCTGCCCCAAGGCCATGCATGGGCGCCCTGTGGGATAGGCCAGCCTGGGAGAAAGACGAGCAGAAAACTTTCTAAGAGCAGGCAAATGAGTCAGGCATCTTGTTCCTGGCAGGTTTGTGCTTCGCAGCGCCCTGGCTGCAGAGGAGGAGAGTCTGTGGTGGCTGGTGAAGGCTGAGTTCCTGCTGCAGCTTCCCTGCTGCTGTGGGGGCTCGTCTGGGACTTGCTCCTCTCCAGCTCCTGCCTTCACAAGACATGTAGGAACTTCCTATCTATGGAACCTGGGGCCCTTGGTCAAATGTGGCTGGAGCCACAGGCGCACACGCGCTCGCCCGGCGGGTTTGCACGTACCCGTGCAGTTCTTAGGAAACAGGACTCAGAGCCAGCTGCTGGGGAGGGGTTAGCGTGGCCCGTGCTGGGCAGCCAGTTACTTCGTTTTCTTGCAGCAAATGAACATGCCCACTGTTCCAGCCCTAAGGATTATCCCAGATGCACTAAAGCTGGGGTTGATCTGGGCATCCTCGCGGCGAGCTCAGCACCTGGTGCAGCCAGGCCTGGAAGGGGCAGCAGGGCACCCACTGGGGCTCTGACACTGCCCCACTGCTGCTGTGGGTGGGGGTCCCCAGCTGTGGGGACCTGCTGGAGTCAGGTGCCATGCGGTGGAGGTGGTGAGCAGGGTGCTCTAGGTGCTACAGGGTCAGGCATCCCCCAGTGTTAACTGGGAGCAGCTCCTGCTTTCCCAGCAGTGCCACTGGGATGGGGGTGCTGCTGCTGCTCCTCAGGGTTGGAGATCTCAGAAGGAGCAAGGAGCATGTGGACACCTTAGAGGTGGAGAGATTCAGTCTCATTCATGGCTGTTCTCTTCTGCTTTCTGCCTTTAACATCAAAATAAGTCTCTGTCTTCCGGTTTCTCAGTTTCTCTGGGAATCTCCCCCACCTTTAATTGTTTTCTGACTTTGTCTCAGTGGGAAGCAGGAGCTCATCTGCCCACAGAGTTACGCTGATGGGCAGCCAAAGATGACACAACCCCCTCTGCTCTCTGGGGCTGGGGACCACAAGCTACGGCAGCAGGAGGGACACGGGGGCTTTAGTGTCCCCACTTGTGTGATGCCACCCTGGCTCCAAGGACACCAGGGAGCTGCTGTGTCCCACTTCTTCTGGGGTCTCATCCTTCCCCACCATCCCACTACCCTGGTGGGTATCTTCCAGTGGTGCCCACTCCTCTGGGAGCCTGCTCAGGGCTTGGTTCCCAATCCTTCACCTCAGCCAGCCCCCTGCCTCTTCCCAGTGCCCTGCCTTTTCTTGGGTAAGCTCTTCCTCGTGACCCCTGATTTTTCCCCTCTCCAACCAGGGACTGTGTAGCTTCAGGCCATCTGAAATGCCATTGCTCACCAGATGCATCTCAGATAGCTTCAGCCTCACAGAGCCTGCCACATTTTGCACTCAGAGTCTGCAGGGGAGACTCAAGGTGACACGAGCCCCCGAGCAGAGGTGGGGTGGAAGAGCTGGGGCGTTCACCTCCTTTCTGACCCTGCCAACTGGGTGCTCTGTATGCTCTGCGTCTTATCAGGGTCTGGTCAGGGTGCTGAGCACTTTATCGAGGCTCCCTCATCGGTGTTGAGAGCACCCAGGGCTACGGAACTTCCCCATCTTCTGTTGGAGGCTGATAGCTGTGCTGAGATAACCTCTTGCCCACTCCTCTGGGAGCCTGCTCAGGGCTTGGTTCCCAATCCTTCACCTCAGCCAGCCCCCTGCCTCTTCCCAGTGCCCTGCCTTTTCTTGGGTAAGCTCTTCCTCGTGACCCCTGATTTTTCCCCTCTCCAACCAGGGACTGTGTAGCTTCAGGCCATCTGAAATGCCATTGCTCACCAGATGCATCTCAGATAGCTTCAGCCTCACAGAGCCTGCCACATTTTGCACTCAGAGTCTGCAGGGGAGACTCAAGGTGACACGAGCCCCCGAGCAGAGGTGGGGTGGAAGAGCTGGGGCGTTCACCTCCTTTCTGACCCTGCCAACTGGGTGCTCTGCATGCTCTGCGTCTTATCAGGGTCTGGTCAGGGTGCTGAGCACTTTATCGAGGCTCCCCCATCGGTGTTGAGAGCACCCAGGGCTGCGGAACTTCCCCATCTTCTGTTGGAGGCCGATAGCTGTGCTGAGATAACCTCTGCCATCAGATACCCAGGCCCGGCCCCTGCGCATCCCTCCCGGTGAGACATGAGGCAGCACGTCCCCTCCTCGGCGGAGGGTGATGGAGAAGGGTCCCCTCAGCCCTCTGCAAGGTTTGGGGGGGGTTCTTCAGCCACCCCGTATTGGGGTGCAACAAGGGGAGGCCTCCCCAGCAGCTCCGCTGGGGCTGGATTTGACCCTTCTCCAAGCTCTCTCTCTGCAAGACTAAACACTTGCTCAGCAAAGCTGCCGACAAGGGTCTCGGGGGACCTCTGGGGATGTGTCATCCAGCTCCCGAGCCAGCCCGGAGCTCCAGCGGTGTCACACAGCCAGTGCCTGCGCCGGGGGGTCCGGATCCAGCCCCCGCCCTCCCCCTGGCTCTTGCTGGCCTGTGCCAAGTCCCCCGCCGGGCACAGAGACGACTCTCAGAGCCGGGCTCTGCGACAGAGGTTGCGTCCGTCTCGCCTCCAGCCCATTGTCTCCTTTATTTGTTACGGTTGGTCTCCAATTAGGAGTTTTGAGCTCTTTGGGGCAAGGGCTGTTTCTTCCCGTGCGAACGTGAGGTTCCCGCGCCGCCGGGCTCTGATGTGGCCTGGGACCCACTGGAGCATCTGCTATTGCAGCAACAGTGCCCGGGGACAAATGCATTTCAGATGGACTCAGCTCTTCTCTCTGTGCTCAGGCTGGTCTCCAGCCCAGGACACTGAGGAAGGGCTACTGGGCCTTTGGACACTGTGTTGGCTTTAAACTGGCAGAGGGGAGATTGAGGTTGGACATGAGGAGGAAATTCTATCCTGTGAGGCTGATGAGACACTGGCCCAGGTTGCCCAGGGAAGCTGTGGCTGCCCCATCCCTGGCAGTGCTGAAGGGCAGGTTGGATGGGGCTTGGAGCAGCCTGGGCTGGTGGGAAGTGTCCCCTGCCTGGGTGTCCCCTGCAGGGGGCTGGGACTGGATGATCTCTAAGGTCCTTTCTCACCCAAACCAGTCTGGGATGCTGAGGTTCTAAGTTCCCTTCCTCGGGGACCCACTGGGACCTGGCTTGGTATTAGGGGCCCGATGGGGTGGTCATTATGGGACAAACATGTCTCCCATGTAGGACCTCCTGGCTGGGGAAGGGGCTCTGCCCTGGGCACCAGCAGGTGTGACCCCAGCCCAGGTGCACACAGGGGCAGGTGGGATGCTCCAGCTGGGACCTTCCAGGGAACGGCCCCAGTGGGGATGCCCGACCCCCTGGGACTCAGCGCGGGGGGCACCCACC
>NW_009953108.1:68919-71304 GCF_000747805.2 Chaetura pelagica | reverse complement strand
GCGGGAGCCGCAGCCCCGCTTTCCTCCCCCCCGGTGCTTGCGGGGCTGGGTGGGATCGGCCCGGGCTGAGGTCATGGAGAGCCTTCCTTGGCCACCTCCCCTGGGGCTGGGATGTCCACCCAGCGTCGGGAGACGCGTCCCAGCCTCCCAGGTTGGTGGCACCGGCCTCCAGCCCCGACCCCGAAACCCCCGGGGAGGCCAAGGATGGGGTTTGGGGAATTGTAGGGACTCGTCCACGCTTCGGCAGGAGCCGCAGTCCCAGGGAAGGAAGAGTTAATCCCCCGCCCGCCGCTAATGAGCCTTAACTGGGAATGACCCGACACGGGGGAGAAGTGAACCCATTGTCCTCGCCTGTGTTTGACTGTCTTCCAGGGAGACTCATGAAACGCAGAGCCCGGGTGTGAGTTCCCAATTTGTGTCAGGAGGCTCTGATTTATTCTATTTATTTATTTTTGCCATCTGGTTGAGGAGGGACGTTGAACGCAAGCGTGAGAAATCCAGATGTGCACAGCTCCTCGCTGCTGTGCTCCCCATGCTGGACCTCATCCCCAGCCCAGCTCCCAGCCCTGCTGAGCTCAACCCCAGCCCCCCAGCCACTGCCACCCCTCCAGCCCCCAGGAGCAGGTTGGTGGCACCCCCAGGCACCTGCTGCATCCCTGCTGGGGACAAAGGGTGGATATTTACATGCAAACAGGCCCAGCCTGGATGTCCAGCCCTGGATGTCCAGCACACAGGATGTTGGCCATATGATGGCCCAGTAGCAATAGCCATGGGGACAGCTGAGTGTCCCCAGCTGCAGGGACACAGTGACCTTGGCATGCTCTGCAGAACCCGGCCCTGTTGCATGATGCCTGTCCCAAATGGATGCTGCTGTCCCCTCCGAGGCTGCCACTGTGCCCTGCCCCATCCCTGTGCTTTGGAGAGGTTTGAATGGGGTTGAGGACATCTTATCTCGTGGTGCTGGCTGGAAACGGGCCCCACAAATGGAATGTGATCCTGGGCACCATCCCGGGCAGTGCCGCAGGGGGCACCCGGGGTCCTTGCCCTGGTGGCAGGATGGGATGATGAGGACCATGCCTGGGGACCCAGCACAGCATCCAGGGGTGTCCCCGGGTGTCTCTGCTGCAGCGGGGGGAGCCAGCACTGGTTTGGGGCTCACCCCTCACCACGAGGAGACAGCTCGAGCTGCTCACCCTGCTGTCACAGGACGAGGCTGCTGGTGACGTGAGGCTGCCCGTGATGGTGCCATTTCTGGGGACAAACCAATGCCATGAAACCTCCTATGGGAGCCGGGGGACGTAACAGGGCAGCGCGACCTGATGGGTCAGAAGAAGAAAAGGTTTGGGGGGGACATTCGGACTTTTGCGATGATTTTTTGATTGGGGCTCCTCCGAGACACAAGAGATGATCACACAGGATCTTAGCTCATCCGCTTGCTGTCTCATGCCTGGGAGGTTTGGCTGGAGGCCCGAGGGCTCCGGAGGAGGAGGAAAATTTCATCATCCTGCTCCAACGTCTCCTGCATAATCAGCCTCTTGTTAACCGATACAGCCCCATCCGAGACGCTCAGCAGGACCAGGGTGCTGGAGGAGCCTTAGGTGGTCTTGGCCCTGGTGAAGCTTTGCTGAGCCTCTCCCAGCGCTGCCTGGGAAGCGGCTGGGATTTTATCTGTCCCCACCCCCCACACACCCGCGCACCTCACTCTGTGGCCCCTCAGGCACTGCCAGCCTTGCCAGAGTGCAGCTCCCTGCAGCACGGTGCTTCCTGCACCATCATGGTCCCCACACCGGGATGGTCCCCACAGCACAGTGCTCCCGTACTGTGACACACCCCACACCATGATGGTCCCCACACCATGATGGTCCCCACAACCTCCCATTAACTTCTAAGCAGCTGGAGAGTGTCAAATTAAACCCCCCGAGGAAAGATGCCTTCCCAGTCAGCCATCCTGTCAGAGATGGGAAGGGAAGGAGGAAGGGGATGGTGACCCCCAGCCCCAGCAATGCTTGAGGGGTTCCTGGAGCATCCCTGAGGCTGTTCTTGGGGAGAAGCCCAAGTGTTTGAGGGTGAGAGCGAAGGGAACCCAGCAGAGAGGCACCAAACACCGTCCACTTCTGTCAGTTTATTTTTAAAAAAGGGGGGGAAAGAAGTATAAAAAAATAAATATTTAAATAAAATCCTCTATATATATATTACCAGAAATCTTATTATTAATTATTATTAATAACCGTTATTAATAACGTTACTAAAAGTCAGGTCAGAGCACTCAGTGCACGCTGGGCTTTCCACAGAGGCAATAAATAACCCTCAGTGCCCGCTCTGGTGCCAGGAGCGAGCCAGCGTCTCCTGCCACCAGCCTGGGGCCTGGCCCTGCCTCCCCACCGC
>NW_009953108.1:58863-60005 GCF_000747805.2 Chaetura pelagica | reverse complement strand
GGGGAAAAGCATTTTCCCAGGAGGGAGGGAGGGAGGGAGGGTCTCTGCGCGCCCCGCCGTGCCCGCGCGGGGGGACAGTGCTCCCTGGTGGGGTGGCCCGTGCCTCTGTCCCCTGTCCGAGGCGCTGGGACCCAGCCCCAGCCGCTGTGGCCACCCCAGTACCCTCAGATCTGGGGGGGAGCGTGTCCCTGTGTCCCCAAGGTCTGTGTGTCGCCGTGTCACCGTCCCACGTCCCCTGCCAGCTGCAGCCTCCCAGCAGCTTTCATCTTCACTCCTTTTCGGGAGGCTTTCTGCTGATGCTCAGCAACATCCACCAGGTTCATCTCCATGGTGGAGCAGACAGGCCGTGGGAGACAGAGCCCGGCCCTGCCACCAGCTCCACGCAGCACCCACAGCTCCCCGCACCCGGGGCAGCACAGGGACAGCTGAGGCACATCCCGGGAGCTGCCTGTGCCCCGGCATCACCTCAGGGATGCACCACCTCGTCCTGCTGGATGCCAGCCCCGGGGTCTGCTCCGCTCAGGACACACCAGGCTGCAAGGTTTGGAGCAAATAAATTACCAGAGGGCAGGTGGAGCCAGCACAAGGTCCAAGGTAATAAATAGGAAGATCAGGAGGCAGCAAGTGGGGCAACGGGGCAGGCAGAGGAGCCAGGGCAGGTGCTCACAATGGGCTGAGATGAGGTAGGAGGATATGGGCGGCCTGGGCGATGACCTGCACATACTTCCTGAGCACCTGGCAGCCCTGCTGCTTCTTCTTGAAGGTCTTTTTGCCCTTTGAGCTCTCCCCATAGCTGACGTCCACCTGGAAGATGTTGTAGTTCTTGCAGAGGAGGCAGGTGAGGTTGGAAATGAGGCCCCGAGTGGTCTTGGTGGTGTTGTGGAGCCTGTCAAGGAGCTCCTTGGCTGTGGGGTTGAGCCCCTCCTGGTCCTCTGTGATGTTCCCCAGCGAGGCGTTGAGGAAGGCAAAGAGCTTGTACATGGCCACCATGACCTCCTTCCTCTCGCTGGTCCGGTTGACGCGGAAGGCGGGGAAGAAGACACCCGCGGGGTTGCAGAGCTTGTCGCTGTCGCTGCTGAAGGGCTCTCCCTGGCACTTCAGCTGCGGGGAGAGGTGAGTGTCACCCCCATGTACCTCTGTCC
>NW_009953108.1:56397-56782 GCF_000747805.2 Chaetura pelagica | reverse complement strand
AGAGAGATTTTTCAGAATTTCATGTTCATACTGGGGGACTTCTCGGGGTTTATATACCGGTCCGGCAGCCAGCCTGTGTTGTAAGAAAGGGGAGGAGGGGGGGGACGTGGGGGGAGCAGCACCACTATCGTTAATTCTATTGAAACTGGAAATAAGGAAGTCGAGGGCTCTGGAAATCATGAATGATTCTTAGAAGTAAACTTCTGATAAAGTTGATGTCACCGGGATTGTGGCTTTGGTGTGTGTGTGTGGGGGGGGTGGTGTTTTTTTTGTTGGTTTTGGGTCGGGTTTTATTCACCCGCGGGGTCGAGAAGGTGCTGGGGAAGTGGGTGGGAAAGTTGTGTGTGTGTGTGTGTGTGTGTGTGCACATGGCTGTGTGTGTGTG
>NW_009953108.1:50759-51694 GCF_000747805.2 Chaetura pelagica | reverse complement strand
CCCCCCCTCGCCAGGGGCACGGCCCGAGCTGGAGCTTTCAGTCAGGTTTAGCAAGTTTGTGCCCTGGTTGTGCTGCAGCCTGAACCCGCCGGGGTGACACTCGAGGGACGCTGATGCAAGAGCCACCACGACCCCGTGGCAGGGGGTGACAAGTTGAGGGGGGACGCGAGGACCCCAATGCTGGGGGAGTTTGGTCAGGTAGCCACTGACTGCCTCAGTTTCCCCGTGGTGACTCTGGCGACCTGTCTGGTCTCCCAGCTTGGGTGCTACCAGTGATGCCCTAGCAGCCCATTCCAGCCCAGTCCGGCCTTACTGGGATGCCAGGCAGGGCTGGGGAACCAAGGGATGAGGAAAGCTGGGGGGGCTGGGGGGTTGCCCTTGTTTACTGGGGTGCAGCGAGCAGAACATCATGTACCAGGAGGTATCTGATGGCATTAATTAGCTAAGAAATTAACATTTCTTAATTAAGGGCACGTCCTCGAGTGGATCACACGCAGGGATCGCCGGGGGTTGCTGTTTGCTGCCTTTTCCCTGCATTTCCCAGCCCAGGACCAGGTGGTGCCTTTAGCCGGGCAAGGTCTGAGGGTTCATTTATAACCAATTTGGGGGGGTGGGGGCGGGGCCGGGCTTGAAATGGGGGTTCCCTTCTGCAGAGGAGGATGCTCCAGCAGGAAACCCCGGAATCCTGGTTCGGGCGGGCTGGAGAGGGGAAGTTGCCCAGTGATGGCCAGGAAAATGCCCTTCCTGAAGTGCTTGGGTAGTAGGAACGTCCCCGCACTGATCCCGCGTGGGTGGCCCGTGGGGACAATGCAGGGCATGGCGAGGTGGTGACACGGGTGGGGGGGTCCAAGGAGGGACCTCGAGGGGGCGGGTGTGGGCTGCGGGGGGGACTGGGAACTGGTGGGGTGCCCTGGAGTGTCCCCGGTGTGGGCACC
>NW_009953108.1:49658-50058 GCF_000747805.2 Chaetura pelagica | reverse complement strand
GCCCCCAGGCGGCCACCCCCACCCCAGCCTGCTCCCCATCCCAGCCAGGCTGTGGCAGGACAAGCAGGACCCTTGGGGACTGTGACAAAGTGACATCCCCCCCCAACCGGGTGGCTTTTACCAGGGGTGGGCAGTGGGTCCCCTGGGTGGCCCTGCAGGACCCAGCCATGGGGTGACACTCAACCAGGGTGCAGCCCCTGTTTGGGGGTGTCCCCCCCACCCCTCCAGACCGGTCCCAGGGTGTCACATACCTGTGCCCTCCCCTCTGCAGCCCATGCACGGAGCGGGGGGGTGGCAGCTGGTGGGTGGTGGCACGGTCACGGTGACGGTCACCCAGGGCACAGCAAGCCAGCCCAGGCTGCTTCATGGTGACATTGTCCCCATCCTGGGTGTCCCCACC
>NW_009953108.1:41057-45518 GCF_000747805.2 Chaetura pelagica | reverse complement strand
TGTGTGGCACATGGTGCTGTGTGGGGTTGTGCCACCGTGGCAGTGCCAGGCCAGGCCATGGGGTGCCACGTCTTGCCAGGCCACCTGCCTTGTGCCACATTGTGCCACGTGCCAGGTGCCATGCCATGCTGTGCCACACCACGTGCCACACCAGGCCAGGTCCCATCCCACCCTGTGCCACCATGCCATGCTATGCCACGTGTCCTGGGGAGGACAATGGCACAGCCCGGCCACTGCCGTTCAGACACACACTCTGCCCACAGACACCTGGACACAGGGACATCAGGATATCTGGACACAGGAACACCTGGACACTGGGACATCTGGACATGGGGACACCCAGACACAGGGGCACCACCAGGACACAAGGACACCCAGGCACAGGGGCACCATCAGATTGCAAGGACACCAGGACACTCAGACACAGGGACACCCCCAGGACACCCAGACACAGGGACACCCCCAGGACACTCAGACACAAGAACACCACCAGGACACTCAGACACCAGGACACCACCAGGACACTCAGACACCAGGACACCCAGACACAGGGACACCCCCAGGACACCCAGACACAGAGACACAACTGCTCAGCGGCCCACAGGCCGAGGTCACCACTTTATTTTCTTGTACCACTGCCCACACGTGGGGGTGCCAGGAGCCCTGCTGGGCACGGCCCTTCTCACAGTACCAAAAAATACCAAGAGTCATAAATAAAACCTCGTTACAGTCACAGCTGCACATGATACAAAAAACAAAAGTTACCATAAAAATAGATCTTTATATATTAAAAACCCATCCTTAAATATTTCTTCCCACTTCAGGGATGTATTAAATTAACCTCAAGATTCAATAAATACAAAACCCAGACAAATATTAATGTATAAATTAGTGGGGAGGGGGGTGGGTGCCACCACCCACTGTCACAGTGTGGTGGCTGGGGCTGAGCCCCTGCCCGGCCCAGCTGGAGTTGCAGTGTCCCCAGGGGCTGGGGGACATGAGGGTACAGGGACACTGAGAGCAGAGGGAAAGGCATGAGGCCCCTGGGAACATGAGTGGGGTGCTGAGAGCAGGGGGTCACCCAGAGCGTGGGGTCACCAAGGCTGAGCAGAGGGACACTGCAGAGGGACAAGCTCAGGGACATGAAGAACACGGGGACACTGAGAGCACAGGGATGAAGACAGGGACACTGAGCTTGTAGACACACCAAGAACATGGGGACATGGGGAATGCAGGGACACCTGAGCTTGCAGGGACACCAAGCTCATGGGGACACCGAGCTGCCAGGGACACTGAGCTTGCAGGCTTGTGGTCCCAGACACTCTCTGGGGCAGCCAGCCCAGGGCAGGGAGGCAGGGGTGACAGTGGTGGCAGCGGGTGCTGGGGGAGCTTAGTCAGGCTGGGTCACCCGACCCATTGAATCACTGGAAAATCTGGCAGGGCTCAGGGACACGGGGATGGCTCCGTCCTGCAGCGCTGGGGGACACCTGGGCATGTGGCTCCTGTGGCACCAGGGCTGCCAGGACATGGGGGAGCTGCCAGGGCTGTCCTGCAGCCGAGCAGTGGCACGGGGACAGCTTGGCCCCCATGGCAAGCCAAAGTGATGGGACCTGCTTCCAGCACGCTTGTGTCCTCACCCGTGTGAGCTTAGAAGGTCTCTGTGTTGTGTCCCAGCTGGCCAGAGCATCTCCATCCTGGAGGTGGGATGGAGACGAGGGAGACGATGGAGATGAGATGAAGGTGATGATGGAGGTGGAGATGACAATGGAGATGATGGAGAAGGAGATGAAGATGGAGCTGGGGAAGGCCCTGGTGGCACTAGGAGCGCCTGGGCAGCCGTGAGCCCCGGCGCCCTCGTTGCCTGTCCTGGCGCGCTCGGCGGCTCTTGCCCTCCAGCTGGGAGTTGAGCTTGGCCATGAAGCGGGAGAAGCTCCAGAGGATCTGGCAGCCCTCCAGCTTCTTCTGGAAGACCTTGGCGGGTGCTGCAGGGCTGGGTGGGGGCTGGTGGCCGGGACGGGGGCTGGGGTCTGGAGAGGGCACGTCCAGGTTGTTGAGGAGGCCCCTCACCTTCGGGTGGGTGCTGGCCAAGCGGCGCAGGATTTCGGCGCCGGGCGGGTTGAGGTCGCGCTGGTGCCGGGTGATGTCCTGCAGCACCTGGGCCATGCGGACCATGGTCCCCCGCAGCCCCCGCAGCTCCTGCAGCCCCTGCAGCCCCCTGGGCACTGTCTCTGGTCCCCGCAGCCATTCAGGCGGGTGGTTGTTGCGGCACAAGTGATTGATGGCCAAGCCTTGGTTCTTCTCCTGTGTGTGTGTGTGTAGAGGGAGAGGTCAGAGAAAGGGGGTGCCAGCAGCATGGGAACCCCCCAGCCCAGCCCCGTGTCTCCCCATGGAGGGGACAGGAGCCACCCCGTGCCCCGGGGAAGGGGACTTACATAGAAGGTGAAGAGCTCCTGGGCGTCTTCGGCCATGTGCCTCACCAGTGCCTGGATCTGCTGCGGGGTGGGGGGCCGCCCCCCCTGGCCTGGCACTGCCCAGAGGATGAAGAGCCCTTTGGTGACAGCTGGTGAGGAAAAGGAGAGGGTGATCAGGAGGGGTGACAGGAGCAGTGGTAAGAGCTTGGTCCCATGTGCCCATCACCCTGGCATCAAGCCCGGAGGTGAGACTGGCCGTGTGTCAGGCACACGTGCCCCCCTCCCCATCAAAGCCCCTGGTCCTGCCATGGGGACCATCCAGCCCCTGTGCCAAAAGCCTGCTGGGGACCCGGCAGGGGGGAGGAGGGTGAAGGTGACATCAAGCAGCCCAGCCGTGGTGGTTGCCCCAGCACCTCCCCTTGTCAGCACCAGCCCCCTCAGAGGAGGGGACAGCAGTGACAGTCCTGGATCCAGCCCCTTGGCCACTGTCACCCACAGCAGGGTGGCCTTGGGCGCAGCATCCAGGCCCGGAGCGGTGCAGGACCCACTCCAGCAAACTGACCCTGACCCTCCACCCTCAGTCCCCAGAGTGACCCCCAAAGCCTGTCCCCTCCTGCATCTCCAGGAGCCCACCCAGATGCTCCCCAACCCACCGCAGAGTGCGGGAGGGAACGTCCCCATCCCCCACCAACACCCCTTGGGAGGTGACACCGCCACGGCAAAAGCAGGGACAGCCCCAGTGACACCATCCCCGGTGGCACCACCTTGACCCCCCCCTGCTGCCACCGTGCAGCTCCCCCCGTGGCTCGAGAGGAACCAGAGGGTGGCTGAGGGGGACCCTGAGGGGACACCTACCTACCAGCACCCCCGGGAGCCGCCCGTCGTGCCGCATGGCCGGGACCCGCTGCTCTCGGCGCGCGAGCCACTTCCTTACTGCCGGGGCGATGGGGAAGCTGGGCTTTTAAAGGGCATCCATGTGCCACCACGGGGGGCACCCGCGCCCCAAACCAGCCTGCGAGCGCTGGCCCAGGGCACGGGGAGAGGGCCCAGACAGGCTGGTGGGAGGAAATGATGCTGGGGTTCTGTTCCTCGAGGGAGTCCCAGCGGGTCCACCGAGGAAGTGCGTTGTCCTACGGAGCATCCTGGTGGATCTGGCGGGTCTGGCCCAGGGAGCATCCCAGGATCTGGTTCTACGACCTGGCTTCCCAGGAAAGGGCCACTTGGAGTCCCAGCAGTTGTGCTGCTTGGTACCCAAGTGGCTGGTTGAACCCAAACCAGGCTCAGCTGCCCTGAAATCCAAATGCAATCCAAATGCAGAGGCAGCCGCAGGCACAGGGGTGGTGGCCACACCCACGTCCCATCCCAGGGGGTTTCACATCCCAAGTCCAGCCTTGGGAGCTGAAAATCCAGCCTGGGAAGGAGGAAGGTGGCAGCCTGGGAAGTACGGAGCATCCTCCTGGCCACAGCACTGGGAGAGGTGATGCTCTGTTCATCTGTCTGTCCATTCACAGCTGCCCAAGCCCCTGGGTGACACCTTTGGGTGCTGGCCAAGGGGGGGACACACGGCTCAGCCCCTCTGCCTGCAGAACCCACGGGTGCCCCCGGGGAGGAAACGCAACCGCCCGGTGCCGGGACCTACGTGGGGCCCCGGGGGTTGCCCAAGGGCGGCTGTGGGACCGCGGGTGGCGGAAGCTGGTGTGGGCAGGGGTGCAACACCCCGTGGGAGAACCTCACCACAGAGGCTGGGGCAGCCTTGGCACTGCCAGAGGGACCTGGGCCAGGCCCCTTCCCCAACCCACCGCTCCCCTTTCCCGGCCACCAGAGCCCGGCACCGACCGCGGCTTTTTGGTTTTTTCCACCAGAGTTTTATCGTTTAAAACAAGTTTTATCACCTTTTTCTTTGAGCAGCGTCACCACCCCCCCCCCCCTTGGGTTTTGGCTACCACCAGGAAGTGCCAGCAGGAGCAAGAGGGGGGCAGTTCACACGTTCAGAAGGTTCTGGGCGGGGAACGAGGGGACAGCCCAGAAACAACGTCTCCGCGGGGCGGAA
>NW_009953108.1:39242-41039 GCF_000747805.2 Chaetura pelagica | reverse complement strand
CACTGCCTGAAGAAGAAAACAAACTTTTTCCCAAAACCTCCCCCCTCCAGCCACCCCACCACCTGCAGGACTCCCTGTGGTGGGAAGGGGGCCGGTCTTGCCACCTTCACCAGCTGCTGCCTCCTCCTCTTCCTCCTCAGGGTGTCTCCAGCAGAGGTGACACTGGGCTGGGGTCAGGGCAGCCCAGCAGGGGTGAAGGAGCCAGGAGAATCTCCTTCTTGCTCCACACCTACTTGAGGTAGTTTATCCATCTGTCTGTCTAGGATATGTCTACCTGTCCCTCATCCATATAACGAATCACAGAATCTTCGAGGAAGGGACCACAAAAGACTGGTCCAACCTCCCTGCCAGAGCAGGGTCACAGGAACGTGTCCAGACAGGTTTGGAATATCTTCAGAGAAGGAGACTCCACAGCCTCTCTGGGCAGCCTGTCCCAGGGCTCTGTCACCCTCATAGGAAAGTTCTTCCTCATGTTTACATGGAACCTCTTATGCTCCAGTTTGCACCTGTTTACCCTTGTCCTATCACTGGACATCACAGAGAAGTGACGAACCAACTGTCCATCCATCCACTCATCCATCTCACTCCCTGTCTGTGTGTCCATCCACTCATCCATCTCATCCATCCACCTGTCCATCCACCCATCTCAACATCCACTTGTCCATCTATCCCACCCATCCATCTACTTGTCTGTCCATCCATCCATCCATCCATCCATCCATCCATCCATCCATCCATCCATCCACCCACCCACCCCCCCATCACCCTGCAGCTGCTGTGATGCCACAGCAGGACACCCAGGCACCTGTGCTGATTGAACAGGACCCCCTCAGCCTCCCCGTGGCCACAGGTGGCCCTGTCCCCTCACACACAGCATCAGGGTCACCTCGCAGGGTCCCTGGTGGGCCAGGCAGGGAGGAGGCCACCGCGGTGGCCGGGAACTGTGCAACATCCAGCGGGGACAAAAATAGCGCCGCTGACCGCACGGAGCGGCTGCAGTTGCTTCATCTCTCGGGCACACGTCACCAGTGTCCCATGACTGGGGACAAGAGAGCGAGACAGGAAGGAGAGTGCCCAGGGAGGTGGCAGGAACCCGATGGCAGGAGCTGACGCGGGGGGGACAAGGCCCAGCCCTGGCCCTGCTCCTGCTCAGCGCCTGGGGGAGCAGGGACAGGGGGGAACGGAGCCACACTTGTCCCCTGGACCTGCCAAGCCCCCCCCACCCCGTGGGAAAGACCCCGCAGAGGTTCCCCCCGTGCCACATCTCACGGTTGGCCACCTTTGTGCCTCAGTCTCCCCCACCGTGGGGGTGGAAATGGAGGGGTGAGGCCTGTGCCTCAGTTTCCCCAGGGCCAGGGACTTGCTGAGGGCTGCAGCTTTTGTCCCTTTTTCCAACCAAAATCCATAGTAGGTGAGCTGGCCCCATCCTGGTCACCTCACAAGGGGGACACAGTGCTATGTCCCCCATCACATCCAGTGCCACCACCCCAGGGACAGGCTCTGGGGCCACCTCCCTCTACCCACACCCCCAGGGCCATGGGCTGCGTGGAAATAAAAATAATTGAACTTTTATTGACTTATTAAAAACTATGTGAAAATACAGCTTGGGAGGAGTTGGGGGGGCACCATTTCCCCCCCATGCTACACAATGGCCTAGGAGGGGGACATGGGGCCCCCCCAAGGAGGGACACAGGGCTGGGGCTGAGCCACAGCCCCCCTATCTCTGCCATGGAGACTGTTGGGGTGCTGGTGGGAACCCCAGCCCTAGAGACGCTTTCAGCTCCCCCATGGGGCCAG
>NW_009953108.1:37632-38319 GCF_000747805.2 Chaetura pelagica | reverse complement strand
GGTGAGTGGTGAGTGTGACTCCCCCAGCCTTGGGGACAGGCAGACAGATGGACAGATGGACAGACAGCACCTACCGCTTCTGGGTCTCGGCGTCCATCACGATGGAGATGTAGCCCTCGATGAGGGAGAAGGCGAAGAAGGTGATGGAGTCGAGGTCCTGGCTGCAGGCACCAGCCTCCCTGGGGGGGCTGCGGGGGGGGCAGAGCAGCAAGGGGAGGGGTCACAACCCGCACCGTGGGGAAGAGAAGGGCTGGGTGGTGGTACCGTGTTGGGATGTGGCAGGGGGTGCCACCCCTGGGGTCTGCAGCTCCCAGGGTGGGGGAAAGAAGATGCCAGGCACACTCAGAACAGGGTGACACTAGGCTGGGGACACTCCTGAAGCACCACAGTGCCTCTGGAGTGGGACAGTCCCACCAGAAGGGACAACACCCTGGCCAGGGGCACAGTGGCACCGCAGTGCTGCTCCCACCAGCTCCCTGCCACCCCCTCTCCTGTTCTGCTACCCCCTCCTGGGCTTTTCTGCAATGCAGGGGTGGGTCACCTTGAAGTCCCCTGGGTCACCTGAGGGGTCCTCCCACGGTGGCAGGAGGACCCCCAAGCACCCTGGTGGGTGCAGCCCCCCCCCTCCCCCAGCACGCTCGGGTGGGCAAAACCAGTTTGCGAAACACACTTGGAGATTGAAAAACA
>NW_009953108.1:35688-37498 GCF_000747805.2 Chaetura pelagica | reverse complement strand
GAGGGCGGGCAGCGTGTCGGGGGCCACGGTCAGGACGCAGAAGCGGGTCTGGGGGCTCTGCACAGGGTGCAGCGTGGGGCTGGTGGCTGGCGGGGGGACAGCCACCCGTCAGGCACGAGGGACAGCTTGGGGACAGTCCCGCAGTGCCACCCTGTGGCCGCCGCCACAGCCCAGCATCCCTGAGGGAGCAAGAGGGGTGTCCCCGAGCGTCCCCCCCGGGGATGTGGGTGCCAAGGTGGGAGCATCTCGGTGGGGAGCGCGTGGCCCTGGGGACAGGGTGGCCCTGGGGACAGGGTGGCCCTGGGGGGGTGTGGGACGTGGTGTCACTCACCTGGCTTGGGCTTCAGGAATCCGTTGCTCACGTCATCGCAGGTGACAGGGACACACTCCCCGCTCTCCTCCCTGTAGATGTCGAACTCCCCGGCCAGCGTGTGGATCACCACGGGCAGGTCCCGCTCCCGCACCTGCCCGGGGAGCAGGGGGGGGCACCATCAGGCTCTGCCACCCCCAGCCCCGCCGGCAGGGACAGCAGGAACCAGGTGTCCCCGTCACTGCTCACCAGGATGAAGTCGGTCTGGTAGGTGGAGAGCATGAGCACGGAGACGTGGTGCTCGGCCAGCGGCGCGATGACCGACCGGGCGATCTTGGTGACACCGGTGGCCTGGGAGCCCGAGGCTGCCCGCCCGTTGGAGACCACACTGAGCACCAGCCACGTCGAATCCGCCACCTGCATGAACTCGGAGGGCGGCAGCTCTGCCAGGGGGAAGGGGAAACTGAGGCACGGGGCTCCCCGGGGCTCAGAGCAGCCCAAGGGCACCCGGAGGGTTCCTGATGGCTCGGGTGCCACCTGTCACACTGTCCCTCAGGAGAGGAGCTGGCCCAGCCCTGGTGTGGGGCTGCAGATGTTTTTTTGGGGGCCCTAAGCAGCCCCATCCACAAGTGGAACAAACCTGACAGGTCTCAACTGCTTCAGGAGCTGAGACAGCTTCAATTTGGCTGCAGGGACGTGGGGTGGGGAGGTGAGACCACAACTGCCCCCAAGCCTGGGACATCTCTGCTTCCCACACCAGCACCCTGGGCTGGGGACAAGGGGGTGTCAGGATGTGCCACATCCCAAAACTGGCCCCATCAGGGCCTTGGGGCTTATCCTCTGCCCCCTGGAGCCCCTAGTCCAGGACTGGGGATGCTCAGGGCAGGGGGACATGGGACACTAAAGGGGACAAAGGCCACCCTGTCATCCTGGGGGTGCTGGCACCTCATGCCAGCCTAGCAGGGAGGGCCCAGCCCAGTGGGGCAGAGGCCAGGGCAGCCTCCCAAAAAGCAGCTTTTTTTGGCAGGGAGTGTGCTGGCTGGTGGGATAGGGGGGACAGTGGGGGACAGGGTCTGTGCTCAGGCCCCCTGCCACCACACCCACCCTCCTGCACCCCAGGGCTCATCCAGGCGTCCCCCCTTCCCTGGCACCCCCTTCCCACCCCACAGCACTCCCTGGAAGGGACAAGGGTAGGGGGGCACCCAGGGGGGAACTCCACACAGGTCCCCCCACCCCACCAAGGTGGGGGGCAGCACCCACGGGAGACAGCCCAGGACAAGCACCCAGCCCTTCCGTGGGGACCCCGCTGAGAAGCCAAACTCATCACACCAGGGGAGGTGACCCCATGGGAAGGGTCCAGCACCCACGGCAGGGGGGTCCCCACGGCGGGATGGGCTGCACGCCCCGCGTGGGCCCGGGGCAGGGCGGGAGCGCGGTCGGATCCAGGGCCCTGGCGGGTGTTCCCAGCGCCGGATCCTGCGCAGGAAGCGCCCGGACAGC